>NC_142676.1:2595000-2895000 GCF_964200805.1 Pocillopora damicornis
CCTCCCCTCCCCTACCCTTCCCCCCCCCCCCCCCGGACGATTCAAACCACACTGAGACATTACGATTCCGTGTTGGAATGCTCCACAAAATACGACACAGAGAATTCGCGAATGTGTTAGGTTTTGTACTTTTGTACCAGATTTATAGATGCAAATAGGAGCAAGCGCTGGGAGTGGACAGTATTCAACAAGGGCAAATGCAAAGATTTCGCTTTCTTGGCAGGTTTCCCCTATTTTTTGGTTGTCAATCGCCTTACATTACAGACCTGCGTGATTAAATATCCTTCCGGTTTTTCCTAAGTATGAGGTCGATTGACGTTCGTGGATAGATATTGCTAGAATATTTTAGTTTTTTCTGCTGTGTCATCGACACGTGGGTTAGATTATTTCTAAAATAAAATATTCTGCCTCGCACAGCTGTAAGCGTCCCGGCGGAAGCGACAACTTTTTCTTCCCTAACCATATCCCAACTTCGGATTTTGTACATGTACAAATATGGAGTTTGTTTGTTTTGTTCTTTTCGTTTGTCAAGATGCCGAGATGACCATGATTACCCACTCAAGAAGCGTGAGAAGCAAACAATATCCCCACGTGAGAGACTTAATTGCATTTTTAAATATTCTTTGGTCGCATTATTATCCCTCTTGATTCGATTGACAGCCCAAACAAAGGGAAGAAAATTCTGCCTCACCCTGTCTCGTCTTGTTGTTACCAGCCTTGTTGAGACATCAATACATAATCTTGCAAACAGGTGAGGAGAAGAGACAGTGTTATGAACTTTATAGTGTCATCTGGATGTAACGCCAATTTCTCTTCCCTGGTTTACAACGAATTAAATGTAATACATGCAAAATAATACAGAATGAAGACTTACTAATCAGTTATTGGGAATCAAATAGTTAAACCATTAATTACACAACCGCCAACACTAAAATCATTCACTCTCAGAGTTAAGTCTTAATGTTTGTTTTCTTTGATTTTTCAAGGATTCTTATGATACAACTCAACGGCTGAGAGATACAATTGACCCTTGTCTGAGATTAATTGTTATACCGATGACATAAAGTCCATTAAGCCAAACAGAAATGATGGAGATCAAAAATAAATCGATAAATAAATAAATGAATGAGCAAAAAAAGAGGGATCGGAAGCTAATGATTTCATCTAGCAGCAAACGTGTTTGAGCGCCAGACTTGCCCGATCTCTGAAAGGGAAATGAAACAATATTTGCAACGCTCGAGATTATGGGCAGTATAAATAGTTTATCACATGACAAGCCATTGATCTAATTTCCTTGAGCACTTAGAACTTATATGAATTAAATTGATCAGAGACTAAGAAAACTAACGAGGCAACTGGTTTCAAAAGGAGCAGTTGCGTTGCGCCAAATAAAACGTTTAGGTGGTTTTTGGTTACGGCGGCTGAAACCACCATAAACGAACTTTGAAAATCCGACGAGTCGATCGAATGTTAGCCCCTTGTCGGAGGATGTTGGTAAATATAAGCTAAACGACACTTCAGGTTAACTTTGTGGCAAGTCTTATCGCTGACTAATAGTTTATCGGTTGTATATTTATAGAACTATAACATCATCGCGTTATAATTAAAATTTTTTTATTTCTTTAAAATGGCAACATCAATAATACGAGCATTATGACTACACTGGTTGATTCTCGAACCTTCGTGAATAAGAACTCTTTTTATCCTACTGGTGAAAGATTTCAAACGCCAGCATTGATTTTAAATTGCACTTACTTTAATATACCTGATACAAATTTTTGGGATTCTAACAGTTTGGAACAAATTGACTGTCCGATTAAGCCTGTCTGATGACAAGTGTCTGTAATTGGACAAGTCAAAGCAGACAGTCTTGGCCTGAAACAGTCAATAAAGCCACAAAAAAAGGCCGGTCGAGAATCATTCATATTCAAGTATATTGTTGTTATCACAATAACTAAAAAAATTGCAATGGGAATAACAACATTTTTTTAACTGACACAATGAACTTATCGGAGCATGGAAAGAAAGATATAAAGTACAAGATAGTGTTGAGCGATGACATTCACGGATCGTTGGAACTCGAGGGTCCAGATGCTAATGCTCCAATGCTAAATCCTGTAGTGGATCTGCACTTCATCCACCTACGAGCTGTGTTCCTCCGTCTTCCGTCCAGAAGAAGTTTCCCTTTCTTTAGCCTGAGGTACTGACTCCCCAGAAACACATAGGATTTTCCGTTGAGCCACGTTACCGCAGTATCAATATGATCAGGAAATTTCCAAGCGCTTCGGATCTTTCTAGGATACGGATTTCTTGAAGGTCCTCGGACTGTGCGTCGGGTCCATTCGTTATACCGCCAATATTGTGTTCCTTTGAAGAAGTAGGTGATTTGGTTTTTTTCCCAAATGAAAACTGCGTTCATGTTTGCCAGACTCAAGGGAAGCCCATATCTTTTTATGAGACCGGAAGATTTCAAAATTCTTCGTGAGTCGTATTCCCAAAACCTGCAAAAACGCCAAAAATGTGGGCTCAAACTCATGAGAATGGTACGCGCAGGTCTTCTGGTTCTCGCGGTGTACTCCAAATGGACAGCGTTCGAGCCGTAATATTGTTCTATGTTCCTGGACAGGACACTTTGGTCTCATAAGGGCTATCTTCACCCAGGAGTTTAAATGGTAACAGCAATCTGCCGGGGAAAGCCGATGAAATATATGGGGGAGGGGGAGGGGGAATAGATTGTGATGGACCAGCGTCCCATGCAGAGGGAGGGGGGGGGGGTTGGCCAGGATTGCTTCAAATCATTTGCTATTACGGAAACTGGAATAAGCCGTGGCACTGAGAGTGGGTAGCCTCCAAGGAAACTTATACTTATCTATATCATTTTAAAGACTCTACTTGAGTACGACGATACTTTCCATCACGTAGAAGTTTAAGTTAGCTGAGTGCCTTGGGAAATGACACACAGTTCATACTGTGTAGTTGTGAAACTTTTATAAACGCTATAATTTCGAAAATTTGGCTCTCAATTTGATAACAAGAAATCTTTCCAACTATTTCAAAGTCTTGCAAAAAAACTACTTTACTTAGTTTACATGGCTGCTCTTTCACTTAAAAACGCAACAGACAGACGATACTGATCGCTGTTGTCATATCAACATATTCGATCGCGCTCTTAGAAACCATACTCAAGCCTATTGAGGAAAACCAAACATTTTTTCTTAAAATAAATAAAAACCGCCATCTTACTCTGTTCCTTTAAAGAACACGATGTTTCTCCGTTTGTTGCGGTACACGGCATCCACGGGGGTCTTCACCTCCTTCCAGAAAGATTTGATAGTGAATGGACCACTCCTGCGCAGTCTTCTGTCCACGATCCAAAACCAATTTCCCACAAAAAAGTACGTCATCCGCCGCCTGGGATCTAAAGAGACTGCGTCATAACGGACGGAACTATCGCAAAGATCTGGTGGAGTGGGGCGAGAAGTAACGGTACGAGGGCGGAGAGTTACCCGCGGACGCTGGGTAGTTGTGGCTTTTGTTGTGGCTTTATTTGTGGTCCTTAAGGTTGGTGCTGTTGTTGGCTCTAAAATGTTTTTGAAAATAAAAAAAAAATGAAAATAAAAAAAAAATGTCTTCTTGCTGTTCAATTTCCTAAAATCGTAGTCAACTATTCAACGTAGCGTGCAGTAAATATTCTTTGGTTTTCAATGCGCTTTACCACATTTGGCAGTAAAGTCGCAATCTGACTGGCCAATTTGCCGATGTCGATAACAGTCTAAACAACGCTGCTCGCGTCAACGTGTCACACGATGGACATGCATTGAAAGGATCGTTTTATTTGATGTCGATGTTGTGGCAAAAAACAAAACTTTGACTCTTGTGATGACGGATTTCGTTGTCGATAAGAGTACAGACCACGCTAAACTACTGTCGATTTGGTAATTTGCCTTGTTCTTATAAGCCATTGCGATCAATTATTAGCCGTTGCGATCAATTTGGCTTTTCTTTACCGACATCCAATCGCAATTGTAAGTCGCATAAGCTTTGATCCCTGAAAACGCACATTTTTGCATGCATGCTTCCTTACTTGGATACAAAGCTTGAATTCCTTGAATGTCATCATCGGTCAGTTTAACATCCGCGACATACCCCTTGTACCAGGGGTACATGATTGAGTCTCGCACATTGGAATGTTCCAGACCCAAACTGTGTCCAAACTCGTGAATCGCTACCCAGTCCAAGTTAATGCCGTCGTCTGGTGTCTCTGTGGTGAACTTCTCATCATCGTCAAAATGAGCGTCACCGGATAATCCTGCAACCAATGAGAGTTTGCTTTGATTTTTTTACTGAGCAAAAGGAAAAGACTTAAATTGAAGTGATGCATGTGTGATGAGAATTAAGAAAACTGAAGTCAAATCATAGTTTTAATAGTAAAATGCACTGTTCGCTAACGAACAGTGCATTTTAAAAAATTGAATCAATAATCCTTTTTCTATCGATTTCACTTCACCACTTTTAGAATTTTATTTCACTCTTGGTAGAAGTGGTGGCCGAGCACCTTGCTTACACAGCCATGGCTGGGGCGTGAAATTGAAATCTTAAGTAAGACACTTAGCCACTTTCACAGTCATCTCCGAGAGCCAGTGGTATGAAATGGATACTAGTAAAGAGGATGAATCAACATACCAGCGAGTGGAGATGTTCATGGTCATGAAGTAATGAGGTCCATGGCCATGTCACTTAACCACTCGTTATCCTTTTTGAGGCAAGGACCCACCTTGGTTATCATGGGGATAGAAGGCATGAGCTAATGTCCCACCCGGTCCATCAAATGGATAGCCGTCCTTGTGATCTCTAGTAACAAAGCTGATAGGGATGTCTGCATAACCATGATACACCTGTCGTATACGCAAATCTGAAGCTGCTTCCCATTTTCTCAGGGCCTCTCGAAAGATCTGCTGCTGTTTATTCCGAGATGGGATATCACTGGTGTAGTTCACGATCTTATAAGTTAGATCCTGGGGAAAAAAATAAATTTGTTAATACTTTTTATTAGTGTAACACTATAAACTGCTTGATTGCGTAACTGCTATGTAGGTGGCACACAACGGTCAAACGTCTACGCATATGCGAATGTTGTGATGTCTAGGTGGCGTGTAACCAAGAAGTCTCAATAACCACACTAGCCAGTAGGTTACAGTGTTTTAGAAGCGTATAACTTTTTCGGTAAAGCTTGAAAAAACAAGTTGGTAAATCAATATCAAATTTTGGGCGGAAATTGGCGCGCGGGCGGCCAAGATTGGCCCCCTCGCGCATGCCAGACGTTTGATCGCTATGTTTAATATGACTTTCGACCAACATTTAAGGGTTAAAGGTGTGTTTTTTTTTTCGCAAAGAGAAAGAGTTAATTATTGTGTTTCTACTCTTCCCAAATTCCCGTTTTGTTATTTTTGCCATATCCCTCCTTTTTACATCACTTTGTTCCGCATGCTCTATCACTCATATTTTTGTAGAAACATCTTTTGACGGACACATTACCTAAATGCTTCTCTTGCATGCTCTGAGACCAGAATCATGTCTTTAATTTTTACAGAGCGGCCTGAAATAAGATCAGGATTTTAAACGCGGGTGGTACACCCTTAACAAGAGATCTACCCTGCCGGGTTCGCTGACCCAATCATGTTTCCGAATGCACTTTTGATCGAGGCCGACTTTCTGTGAGTAATGTTACGTGCTCAGCTTTTGTTTTTTCTTGAATTGTTATATTCCTTTACAAGTGAAAAAGACCTACCCTCTTCTTCCAATAAGTTCCCTGTTTCTTGAATTCTCCGATCCCTCTCGAGGAAGGAGGAGGTGGATCTTTCATACCGCATCTTGATGTGCTGATTAACTCGAGGGTTTTCCTGTCAATAATTCCCGTTACAGGAATACCACCAAACCATTGAAGTGTCCTAATCGCCTTTCTGAACACAGGAGAATTTTGATCACCAGCGCCAGCTGTTTCCGTTGGGTTTGAGATGTCGACGTACCCAAATTGAACTAGAAATTGTGATGTCTGAAAATGAAAACATTTCAAAATCCAATTTAACTGTTATCTGTTGGTTGTTATCTCTCGCTAGACATTCATATTCATCTGGTGGGAAAAGACTCACTACGCAAGTGACGCACGAGGCACGCGAGATTACGATATCAATCACACCCACGTCGCACGCCTGTGGTTGCGTTGCGCGTGCGCTGACTTCGGGAAGATGATCATTCGTAGTGGAAATTCGGGAAAATGCCAAGTGGAAGACTAACTAGGAATATTCGGAGCCATGATACTTTTCTGGAAATTAGGATCGTGACCAACAGCCGTGGAGAGTTACTGCCTGTCGATCCTGTCAATTCAAAAACGATACTACAGACATGAAGATAAGTGGCTGAAAGGGAAGAAAATCCTCCCAGCTGTGTATTGTTATGGTCTGATCTGTCGATCTGAAGCCATTTTCGTTCAAATTAGGATCGGCGTTAGTTAAAAAAGTTTCCATGGTATGCTGCGCATGTATGTATTTAGGTGTCTTAAAAAATTCCATCCATAGTTTTTGAAGTGAAACTACAAGGCAGCCCAAGCTCTAGCTGTAAGATGATCACCTTGCGTAGTAAGAGTCATAGTGGAAATATAAGAGTTTGTATGGGAAAATTTACGAACGCTCCTAGGAAGTAAAAAAAACAGTCAAACTCTCTATAAAAGTACCTCACCTCACTTCCACAGTGCATCACTTGTTGTCTGACCGCTTACTATGTTGAAAAGAAGCCATTTTAGCGATTTATTAGTTTCTCGATTTCCTAATCCTAGTAAACCTAGAAATGGATAACTCGCTCAAATGGCCTCGTTGCAACAAAGTAAACGGTCAGACAACAAGCGATGCACTTTAGAAGTAAGGTGAGGTATTTTTATTGAGAATTCGACTGTATTTTCAAGTTTTATTCCCAAGAGCGGTCGTATATTCCCATACAAACTATTATATTTCGCCATGATTCTTATTACGCAGGATCATCATCTCATCATCAATCAACTCCTTTTCGCCACATAGTTGATGATTGAAACATCAACAAACGAGTGTTCATATTTCTTAGCGGTTGCGAAATCAGCTATTCGTTATAATACTCTTCTGAGATCTGACTACGTCATTCTCCTAATTGAAGCGATGTGATAAAGAAATTATTTAAAATTAAGCCAGAATCATCAGAAAAAGTATCTTTCCGAGGAAAAATGGGAAAAACGACTAATTCCTTTCTAATATTCATCAGTGCGTTCATGTTTGCCGGGTTCATGTGAGTTCCACAGTGACCTCAAGAGTGACGCAGACTCACCGACAGATTTGGTAATGACAACAAAAACATTCGGTTATCAAATCATCAGAAAATTACAATCTTGCCGCAGCGACGCAAGCGTAATGACAGATGTGATGTAATTGATGCCACAGATGCAAATATGAACGTCAACACACTGACGGCAATTGCTAATTAATTCATTGTCAGCTGGCATCTTCCTCGATCTAAAATGACAATATAAGCTTTTGCTGGAACTGAGTACTCGTCTCCTTTTAGTATGGAGTTTTATTTTTTCGCTTCCAATAAATTGACGGAAAGCCTGATCTCTGGTAAATTTTAACTGTTTAAGCCAAGCATCTCAACAGTTTATCTATTACAGGATGATAAGTTCAAAATCAAGGGACATTCATGAATGTGGATTCAACTCATATCGAAAAATGGCAGAACAAGCCCTCTAACAAACCGGATTATCGAGGTGCATCTATTATAGGAACGAACATTTCAAATTTACATGCCAATTTATTATACAAAATCAAGTCCAAATTTGGAGACCAGAGCGTGCACATACTTGCCCGCAAAGCACCTTCCTTTCTCCTCCCTTCCCCCCCCCCGACCTTTTCCCCGTCTCGAAATCTCATGTCGCTCCACTCGTAAGCTAATGTTCTCAGTTTCTTCTTTACATAAATCTCAATTAAACACAACAATCAAGACAAGAAATAGGCATCGAGTTTGTTCCAAGGATACCCTTCAGTTCGTTGTGCGGACAAAAGACGAATGAGGCCTCTTCTTTCTTACCTTCTTCAAGTCCTTCCTGTTCACTACAGGAACACTGTATACAATACTCACAAAGTAAGCTATTAACATCAACAACTGCCTTGAACGTTGACTTTGCATGTTGGCACCAGCTTCAGAAGATATGTTGAAGTTTACAGAGGAGATGAGTCTGTTGAAATGGTTCGAAACAGCAAACTATACTATTCTGTGAAATATAATCTGTGTCTGGTCGTTTAAAAAGCATAAGCCAGTGGTGACGTAAATGAAATTGGCAGCCCGTTGAGTATGGATTGATTTCTGGGGATGACCCTGTCATCACTTGACGAAAACATTGCTTTGATTGAAAATATGATGAAAAATGAAACTGCTCAGCAAGCACAGGCGGCCCAAGCTCACGTCTCGAGAAAAAGCCAACGATTAATTCATGAACGCGTCACGCGTTGTGTGACTCGGTGTTAAGTTATGAGAGGAACCGTTGAAAATTTGAACACGTTTTAAGGAATAGTATGGGGAACGGAATATGATCGACTTACAACGATAATTATTTCGAAATATGAATATTTTACACGTAAAATCAATAACACCTACCAACATCATGTGTGTCCGTTGTAGTTTCTGGCGATTTCTTCCATTTTAAGCTTACTTTACCATCACTGTTATTCCTGCCAATAGAAGAGGTCGCGGCTGCACACTCCGATTTCGACCGTTGTCCACGCGGAGGTGGTTTGCGCACTGAAAATCCTCCCGATCGGCATTTTCTCAGCCATATTTTACGATCCAAGATCATTGCACCCTGGGACATATCTCAATACCAAAACTCCCCGCGCATTTCGCTGGAAACGAGCGTTTTCTTCCTGAATTTCCAATTTCGCTTCTTTCTGGCTGTGCTTTGAACAAGCAAACTGGACACGGCCGCGGGAAAAACTTGGGTACGAGGTCAATTTTCTCTCTACCGTCAGTAGTAGGGGCGATCAATGTGCCATACTTACCCCATCCCCACAGAGACACCAGGCGATATGGCTGAGAAAAATGCTGAGAAAAAAATGCCGATTGGGAGGATTTTCGGCGCGCAAACCACCTTCGCGTGGACAATGGTCGAAATCGTAGTGCGCGGCCTTGACTCCGTTCGCGCAAAGTGATTGGCGGAGAGGCCGTGAGCTCGAGGGGCTTAAGAACGAGGACTCTGAATGACAAGTTTGAAAAACATTAATGGTGCATTTTCAAGTGAGGAGTATGAGATGATCGAGCACCCTTTCGGTCAAAAAGCGGCAGGTTAAGGATTTCGAATTCAGGGCAGAGCCTCTCCGAGCCTTGAGGGAGAATGATGCCAAGTTCTTTTGATTTCGCCTCCACTTAACGTCCAACTTCTATCTCATGAGTTCGTTTTGTTTTTGAGGTCGAGATACAAAAGCAAATGGCCACTTACGTGATCTGTTCTTGCATTTTTTACACTCAAACAACGCAAGTCAAAAGTAAAATTTGAAATATTCAATGTCAGGTGCCCATCACTTAAGTAATGGGCTCCTGTCAATACCAATAATTTTATTTGAAATACGTTCCTATTGGAATGTTTTACACAGTTAAGACAAATGATACAAAAATAAATAAAAATTCCTTTGATCTGATTTTTTTCGCTGAATAAAGTATTGCCAATTGTTTTGGTTAAAAATTTTGTCAAATAATACGATTTAGCGTAAGTTCTGGTTTCTATTCATAGAAGGACAGTTTATCCTATGTCATTGTTCATTACAAAGAAAACCTTGATATATACAAATTGAACCAATTTAATATTAGAAGGAATTCTCTAAATAACAGTTTACTGAAGTTATAGTACAGCAGAGTTTTTTTCTTCCTGATTCAGTGTTCTTTAGTGCTGTCGTTTGCAAGGGAGTGCTCAATTCAAATCAAGGCTGTTCGTTGGCAGAACCAACGCTGAAGCCTTCGACATTTGTATTACATTTCATCCACTGTTCAGCAATGCGTTTCGGGTATCCAACATCAATTTTCGTTGTATCTTTCTTCAGCCTCCAATATAGGTCTCCTTTAAAGATGTAACTCTTATCATTTAGCCAAGAAACTGCAGCACTGATGTCGCTGGGGAAATTTTCATCCCAGGCTTGTTTGATATTTCGTGGATATCCTGAGTCGAACTTCTTTGCACCTATACTGTATCTCCAGTATTTTGAGCCCTTGAATACGTATGTTCTCCTATTTCTTTGCCAAACGAACATTGCGTCCATGTTTTCGGCTTCTTTGGAATTAAAATATTTGTTAAGATCACCAGACGATTGCAGCTGTCTATTCTTGTTGTATTCCCAAAATCTACAAGAGAACAAACAAAACATTACTTATAAAAAAATACAATGGAAAATTCACGCCATATCATCACGGTTGAAGTTGAAATACAGCACCAAGGTAATACTGAGCGCTCGCCCGCCAAAATTACGCCTGCTATGCAGCCTATGACCAAATTAATTTTCTGCACAGATTAATTGACGGAGTTTTCTTGACCTCTTCAATCTCATTTTCGGAACACTAGGCTTCAAAACCGATGCCAGTAATTTTCTTTATTGCTACTGGTCTTCCCGTTTAAGCTAATGATATCCATAATGAAGTTTCGTGTTCTGATAATTCCTTTGGTAAAAATGTTAACAGAGGAGAATATTTTCCATATCAAACATGATATCCTAAACATACCAACCATTAAATAAAACTCACTTGTTTCCTTTAAAGAAAACGAGGGTTTTCTTTGATTTATCCTGATAAACGGCGTCTACTGGGGTCTCTACTTTAGACCAGACGTCTCTAACTTTCTGGGCTTTAGTTGGCTTAACCAAACGTGTTCCGGTATGCGTCCAGAAGTAGTTTCCATTAAAAAAATGCGTCAATCTATCGCCCCTGTGGTTTTCTTCGACCGCAACAGCATCATACTTGGTTACCGAGCACACATCGGGCTCGGATGTGTCGGGATCAGTTGGGGTTGGTGATGGCGTTGGTGATGGCGTTGGTTTGGTCGATGGTGTATTCGGATCACTTGATGTAGGAGATTGAGTTTTTTTGCTTGTGGGCTTGACAGTGGTTGAAGGCGTGGATGGTTCTATTGAGACAGAAGTAAATGTGCGGTCAGTTTATTTGAGACTGCTTCAAAGCGTATTTAACTTTTCATCCCGACGATGGGGTTTCATAGTTTTCAATTGATAGCAAACATGTCTTGAACGCGAGGACACGGAGAGCGTAAACATAGGGATTGAGCCATTCGCATGCGAAAATCCTCGCACACTTGTAAAGCGAGGCTCAAATAAGCAACCATTGGTTGGGAGTCTTCCCCTTTTTTGAGCTTCTTCTTTTCACAATACCCTTATTAGAAATTTTATTTTACGATTAAATCTTTCCTTCAATTTACCACTTCTTTATCTTCTTCTTCTTCATGCGGAATAACTCCTCTGAATGCGATCAAAACCGATTCGCTTCCCGAATTCATCCGTTCAAAAATGAAAACTGTAGGAGGTAATAAAAATATAAAACTACTTACTTCCGTAAATCTGCTGTATTCCCAGGATGTCATCCTCAGTAAGCTCGATGTTTGGGAAATACCCCTTGTACCACGGGTACATAACGGCTTCACGCACATTGGAATGCTCCAGACCCAAACTATGTCCAAACTCGTGAAGCGCCACCCAGTCCAGGTTAATGCCGCTTGGTTCTCCTGTGGTGTACCTCTCATCGTCATCAAAATGAGCATCACCGGACAAACCTAGAAAGAGTAATCATCTAAGTTAAATCAAATGATAAAATCGCCATTACAAAACAAGATTATCTTAATACAAGAATTGCAATAATAACAACAATGACAATAAAAGTGGTCATGATGATGAATTTGATGATGAAAGAAATTGGAACTGTAAAAATGATAACCCTAAGAAAGCTTCATAAATAAAGATTGGTTTAATCTATATGTAGCTGTCAAATATATTTTAAAAAGAGACAAAACAAAACAAAACAAGAATGATTTTGCGCTCAATTGTGAATAATTTGTTTTGTTTTTGTTCCGTTTGAGACTTTTATTGTTCATCATTACCAGTAACTGTTATCTTTGTTTTTCTTTCCATAGAAACCAACCTTTATTGTTATGTGGATAATAAGCATGAGCGAGCGTTCCTCCTTGACCATCGAATGGATAAGGGTCGCCATGATAACGTCTAACAAAGCTAATCAAGATGTCAACGTCTTTGTCCTCAACTGCAGGGTCTGCCTCAGTGATGGTCAACGAGCTCACGGCAGCCCATTTTTGGATCATTGTCCGAATAATATTTCTTTGGGTGTCTAGAGGAAGATCATGTGTACGCCACCTGGTAAAGCGGTACGTCAAATGCTGTAATAGAATTAGAAAATGCGAGGTCACTCTTGATTTATCAATGCTTTACTTTGATCCACAACGGTCAATCAGATCAGAGGAAAATAACGCAAGGTGCCAATGAGCGCACTGCACCAGGTAAAAATAAGTGAACTTGCAAAACCGCGAAAAAACGTGGGTGCCCAATTCGTGATCGGTTTTGGTTTTGCATCTGATTGGTTAGGTTTGTAGTTTGGGTTCACTTCTTTCGATCCTCGATCTGAATTGCTCTTGCTACAATAACAGAAAAAAAAACTGATCACTAAGGAGAATTGACTTCCATTGTCCCGAATATTGGCAAATGACCAACAGACTCTTTCTTTTATTTCACACTTCCTCGACTGAAGTAAACCTCTTGAAAAAGCCATCATTGCTTCTCTCAGGTGAGTAAAGTGTTACTTTAGCTATTTCTGATTTTGCAATCTCGCCAAAAAAAAAAACAATCTTGTAGTCTTCGATCCATGAGGTAAAAGGAAAGGATCCCTAACCATTCTGACCAAAATAAACAATATACCTTCTTGTTCCATCTGGTGCCTTGAATATAGTACCTTCCAATTTCTTTCCGACCATCTTCAGTTTTGTTTAGCTTTTCAATGGGGTCCTTAGTGCCACATCTGGATGTATTCATCAGTGTTATCGTCTCTGCGTTGAGTTTTCCGGTGACGGGAAGGTCGCCCATCCTTTGAACATTTCTTATTGCTTCAGAGAGGATATCATGATACGCTGAAGAGTCGTTAGGTCTCTTCTTTGGATTTAGGTAATCATAGTCTTTCAGAAAACGAACAGCCTGCAAGAGAAAATTGAGTTGGATAAACCTTTAAACTGCAGTTTACCTGTTTGGATCAATAGATCATGCACGATCTACTCCATGACGGCTGCAAAACGTTTATTGGTTAACGGCTTTAACTCCCAAGAGTGACCAAGCCAGAATTTCTTCCTACAATATTATTACAGTATCAACCAGACAAGTGATGAGAATGAAGAAAAATGTCAATTTGGGGATAATTAGTTGATCTAATACTAAATTCTCTGACCTAACATTATAAGAATTGTATGGTTGACAGTAAGGAGAATGACAAATTTGATCTGGAAGTTTAAGGGTTAAGGAGATAACATCATGTCACATCTTTCATATGGAAGGAGAAAGCTCACTGGAAAATTTCTTTCATTTCAATTCCAGAGAATCGTTGCCTGAATCTTAAAACATTTCAGGCTTATAAATAAGATCAACTGTCTTTTGCTTTAAAGCATATGGTGTCAAGAAAGAGATAATAGCTTGTAATTATCATGACTATAGTCTCTTATTTCGGGTTACTGACACAACTGTCATGTCGTTTGACCGAACCGTTTGGGGAACGTATGCAGAACAACCATAGAGTTAATGCGTATTCTAACGTCTCTACAAGAGATCTTTAGATAGCTCACTAACTGAATACAAGGCCGTGGCAACGAGGCTAAACCATCCCGGTTCGAGGTCAGAAGCACGTTGTCGGTAGTAGTACAAAAATCCCGAAATATCGCTCAGTGAAACTCAATATCACTCACCAATTTTTTCTCCTCCGGAGTCCCGTCAAGTACGTTTCCACCCGAAGTAGGTATGGGTGCGCAGTAGGCGCAGTTAAAAAGCGAAGCAAAAGCTGCCACGGCAGCAATTGTAACCAAGAGACTCTTCATTACAAAGTTAGATATCGTATACCTCGAGATGTTTGCTGCAACGTGAAATTCAGTCAAAGAGCAGTCAATATGGTTCATCCACTGTGAGAAGCCGTTTAAATAACGAAGGTCCTCGACCATCCTACGCAGTTTAACACAGTTGACGTGTGACGATGCTTGACGCATTTTCCGCTGGGGCGTGGAATGAGTCAGGGATCAACGCCTCAGAGGACTGTTGAAAGACTTGCGAGACTAATGACGTAGAGTACAAATCGAGTAAAGGAAATTGAGCTTAAACGAGACTGGTTCGCCGAACATGCGTTACTTTTTACGCCATTAGGTGAGCAAAGACAAGCGTGTGGCAAATGATATCGTTTTTTGATCTACAGTTTTAAAATCTCAGTCATCATAATTTTCGACCAAATTTTAGAGAGGACTCAGAATTTTCACGAGAATATCATCAGTTTGTTTCCGTAAGCAATCCTACGGGCGGTTTCCTGTTGTTGCGGTTATCATCTGAACACCCTTCTTGTTTTGCAGCTGAAACGACAAAACTGCTGATTTAGAGATATTTCAATCGTTTCATAGATACTTGCGATCGATTTTTAACAAAGCTGTTTAAAATACTTTTAACCCTTCAGAAGAACCTTTTTTGAATCGTGATATCCAAATTAAGAGAAAGAGGAGCAACAAGGAGAACTTTTGAGTATGATAATGCATGACTGTCGGAAATGACTTTGTTTTGGTGTGAGGGGTCATTGAAGGGCCGCCCGAGGTTAATCATATTTTGGTCCTTTATCTCATTTGTTAAAAACTTCAGGAAATTATAACTAAACGTGCTCCCATGATTTACTGCTTAAATTTTCCTATGGAAACCATATCCCTGATATGCACTGAACACGGCTTATCTTGAGAAGGAATCAGAGAGTTAATTGCTCAGCGCGGCTTCGAAATCCCCACGTGCACGAGACACAAGTACGTAAAAAGTATCCCAATTTCGAGTGTCCTAAATATCGTATATCATATCTTACATCATATCATGGCATATCTGCCATGATATGATATTCCGGAAATGGCCCTGTCTCGCACCAGACAATGTTGTCGCTTTCTCGCTACGTCATACACTTTTCCCGTAACCATAATTTTAATTAACAAACAAACAAACAAACAAACAAACGGGTAACTGGCCTAAACTTTTAAAGAAAACAACGACAAAGGTCGGCTTTATACAATAGAATATTGCTAAATAATTGATGAACATTGGGAAACAGAGGGTCGAGCTGCCCTCTTTGGTTAAAGTCCATGTGACTCAAAGGAAATTACGTTAGCAACCACTACATAATTTGAGAATGAGAAATCATTTGAAAACATAAGCACATCCCTGAGGATGTGAGGTCCGGCTTAAGTATAAATTAATGTTTTGCTGGATAAGTTATAAAATAAGCTAGAGTTTTTAACATGTTTTATAAATTCTCTTCGTCTAGACTCCAAAATGTTTTCTTTAATTCAAATAAAAATTCATCCTCCCTCTAAAAATTTCCTATGTTCTACACATGACCTTTTATGGTATTCTTAAATGAACCGCGATAAACCATGAAGCAGACCTATCAGATTCGTAAAGGAAACCGCGTTTGTTCTACTAGAAAATCGGAAAAAAGGTCCTCTTTATCAGAGATTTGTGGCATGAAGAGGGATAACGTTTTAGGTATAGGTATCTCAGATTCATTGTCTCGCTTTTGCGGAATCGGCCTTAACCGTTTTCTCCCGGCTCACCGGTAGAAAACGGTTAACCATGCTCACCATGTTTGTTGCCTACACGGTTCTCGTCAATCATTTTTTTTAAATGACAAACTTGAAAGGCAAAGGTTGTTTTGGTTGAAAAATAAAAAGATCTCTGGTTTCTCTTTCAAACTTAAAAGCGCACTCTTAAAGCGCTCGGTAAACTCAGTTAAACTTGGGTAAACTCTTCCACATGGCAGTGATAATGTTTGTATTTCCTTCAAATACAATAAAAACACATGGTCGCTACAGTGGGTCACGTTGAAGCGTTGTAAGGATAGACGGCAAGGATTCAGAGGACCTTGGTGGATAAGAAAAAGGTTATTGAACAGAAAAATCGCTTTCCAGCGGATGATTGTTAAAAAAAAAATTCACGGCACTATCCGTCATATAGAAATTTATGCAGGGGATGGCGTCATCCACTCCTCTAACAACCGACGCCAGAGCTACTGTTCCCTTTATTAATTCGTATAGGCGAATATAGCGGGCCTGTTCATTTCTTTAAAAAATTAATTCAATGCCACTTTGCAGAGAGAACTTGCTCAGATGCTTTTACAAAATTTCTCTGTTAGAACAGGAACCCATTCGGAAAAGAAAACATCGAGAGATTACAAGAATTTAAATTTTTCCGAATCAAAATTTCTCATTTAAAAAAGTCACATCTTTTCGTCATTCATGCGAGCTAATTTAACATGAGCTTCGTCCTCTTAAACCTTCTAAATCTAAAGAAACCTCAAACACGCTCTAAAAAAATCAGCAATTCGACATTTCTCTCAAGATGAGATTATATCCACAATAATTCAAATCATTGGCTAAGAATCCTAGAACCCGATAACTAACGGGACATGCTTCACTGCAACCCACCGGAGCTTTTCCTCTTCAGGAATGTTTGTCACGTACGCGATGATGTTATAGGGTCTTGTTTAGAGCTTGCCTTAAGAACAAACCATTTTTTTACCCTTATCAAACAGAGGAAATTAAATCTAAAAGAAAAATATATTCTTGAAAGAATAAAGAAGAATTTGCTCGAATGAAGTATTTTGTTGCTGTGCTACGTGATAGAGCAACATTGATAACATATTCGTTTTAGGGTGCACATGCTGCGTTACAAAATCGTTTCATCAATGAGACAATCTTCAGCGCTTTAAACCGGATGTGGCCATATGCGGCCCAAGCTCACGTCTCGAGAAAAAGCCAACGATGAATTCATGAACGCGTCACGCGTTGTGTGACTCGGTGTTAAGTTACGGGAGGAACCGTTGAAAATTTGAACACGTTATAAGGCATAGTATGGGGAACGAAATATGGTCGATTTATAACGATAAATATTTCGAAATCTGAATATTTTACACGTAGAATCAATAAAAACTTACTCATGCCCTGTGTATCCGTCGAAGTTTCTAGCGATTTCTGCTGTTTTAAGCTTGCTTTACCATCACTGTTATCCATGTCAAAAGAACAGTGATGGTAAAGCAAGCTTAAAACAGCAGAAATCGCTAGAAACTACGACGGATACACAGGGCATGAGTAAGTTTTTATTGATTCTAGGTGTAAAATATTCAGATTTCGAAATATTTATCGTTGTAAATCGACCATATTTCGTTCCCCATACTATGCCTTATAACGTGTTCAAATTTTCAACGGTTCCTCCCGTAACTTAACACCGAGTCACACAACGCGTGACGCGTTCATGAATTCATCGTTGGCTTTTTCTCGAGACGTGAGCTTGGGCCGCCTGTGATGTGGCCAGACTATTTATCCGTACCCTTGCATCTTTAAACGAAATTAATACCCTCTTTGAAGAGGTGGAGCTACCGTATACACAAACATCACAATTGCTGAAAGGAATAAAGGTGAACTAGATCTTAGAGTTCAGTTTTATTTTGTTTCAGCGTAGTTCAGTTCTTATTTCTAATCCGAAGTATGGGTACAGAAAACTTTGTTTTAAAAACGAGACGGCTGCTGGTTCCAGAAAAAAAAACGTTTAGGAGAGACAAACGGTAGTGCAATTCGGAAAAATATAATTAGGCCAGACAACGGCAAATTATTTTTTTATTAAGAGGCACTCGAAACCTTGAGATGGCAGACACCAGATACGTGCTCTAATTATACATCTTGTCGCCATATGCTACGTTAGGTCTGCTTTTTGTCTGTTTTCGTAAGCATGTTTTTGCTCGAAATTTCTCTTACTGGAATTCTCTCTTGGGTCCAGGGGAAACTCCAAACTGATTTAGAGAAACACGTTCTGTTTATTGGTGAAACGAAGCATACCCTTTCGCTGGAGAGTAATTCTTTTTAACTGTGAAAAGTCAAAATGTAGCAGACAAGGAACAGGAAAAAGCAGCACTCATCTATTTCAAAGTCTTATTTTCTTAGCGCTTTGCGCTAAAGACATTTGTCAATCCGGAAATTAATTTGGTGACCATGGAGACGGTAATCAGATAACGGCGTAATATGTGACTAACACAATCTACAGACTGACTGTTAACCTACCGCCTGTAACGCAGGCTAATAGACTGTATGATTTTACGCCACTATCTGCGTCGATGTACATGCTGTAAGATTTTAAGCCGTAAACTAACGGCGTAAAATCTGTCAGTACATAAGGACCCCTTAAGCTATGATATGATCAGTTGTTTGCTAAACAAGATTATTTTCAACAGTCACATATGCATGTCATTTAAGTCGTCAAGTACGAGTATTCCACTTGACTTCTACTTCTACAGGAGTCGTAAATTCTAATAAAATTATGTGGTCTGTATATTGAACTGGAAAAAATGGTGTGTTCGAATTCGAAATAATTGTTGCACGAGACATTTTCTAGTTGAAGAACCGTTACGGTAAAACTCAAGTTCAAGTGCTCTTCTCTTTAGGAGTCGGCGGTAAAGGGCAAAGAAATTGGAGTGATTAAAATTTTACGATCATAAATCAAGTTTGACGAAAAGGAAATCATAAATTGGCTCTAAAACTGGAAAGATAGAGGTTTCGCGGGAAGTACCACGGCAACAGTGATTTTAAATGAAAATGCATAGTACTTTCTCACATGTGAAGTTACGTAACAAAAATTTTAGTCACGTACAATATTAATGAGCACGTATCATTATCGTTTGTTTTCTTCTCTCTTAAAACTGTCACCTATCTTCATTTTTTTGCCGAAAAATCAGAAGAAAATATCGTTAATCGTAGAGCATACCATGGTATGAAGAAGGGAAAAACGTTGAGAGACAATCTGCAGTCGCAAAGAAACTAGCTCAGCACAACTGCATAGAAACCGGCCAGTCTTTTATCATCTTTCAGTATTTCAAAAATCTTTGCAAGACACGACAAAATATCGAGGAATCAGTAGTTTTATTTGCCAAAATTTTGGCATTCACGGTATATCCTGGGGTGCTACCCTTCCTCATTCGGAAGCGTGGAACACCATGTCCTCGAAACTGCTTGCTCTCAGGCTCAACCAATAAATCGTGATATCATCTTAACCAACAGCAGTCTTCTCGCGTGATTTATGTACTTAATACTCTTACAAAAATAAGATCAAAATTACTAAGAGGTATGCGGTAAATTTCTTGGATAAATCTCTCTTCTAATTTCCTTTTTGCGTCACCACAAATTTAACCGGAGGTTAGAAATTTAGAAATAATTTCCTTCTCGTTTCTTGTCACAGGCAACTCTTTCATCTTCACTTTAACGGAAAATATTTGATTTCTCTGTCTTAAAAATATTTTCTTTTTTGGTCATTTCGAAGAGCACTCATTATGATTTTGGATAAAGAAAGAATAGAAAAAGGAACAAGAATTATCATATAGGCACTTCAGGTCTCTGTTTGGTATTTTTTCGGCGTCGACAAAACTTGGAACGGACCGGGATCGGATCACGTATCATGGATCGGATCATGTTAAATAAAATTAGAAATTTTGCGCGACAAGCCAAAATAAAGTCCGCGTCACATAATAGACCGCAGGCCTCACAAGGAGTTTTTCCATTTTGCCCAGAAACTCCTTGTAGTCACTTTCACGGCTGTGCCGAGGATTGTTGTATAGTGCCACCATGGACGAAGGCAAGTGAGGGGTACTTATCATTTCATCAGTCAGTTCAGAAAAACGCGACAAAGTTGCTTCTAAAGGTCCTTGAGCTTCTTCCGTTGCCGGTACGTGAGGCACGTCATAAGCCATAGTTCGCAAACTGATCGACCTAAGCGCGCCACATTGCAAGGTCAAAGTCTCGGGCGCTATTCGAGACGTGATGACCTCCTATGGATCCCAATGGCATTTCATCAACGAGAAGTTATTTCAGTGGCATTTGGCTTCTCACGTATTCCTCTAGATAACAATAACAATTCTTCTCAATAAGCCGTTTCGCGGCTGTCCGAGGTCAGTGGAGACGCTTAATTGCCGCTCATATCGAAGACAAACCGGAAAAAATGTTTTTTATATTTTTGACGAAAACCGAAAACCAAATTCTAAAAAACAGCAAAACCGAAAAACCGAAGTTTTTGGCACAAAAACCGAAAATCCAATTGCCCCCCTCCTTAGCCTCGCTTGCCTTCGTCCATGATGGCACTACACAACACTCCTCAGCACAGCCGTGAAAGCGATTCATGGAGTTTTGAGGGGGAAAAAAAAACTTTCAAATGAGCGTGCACTCCATTGTGTCACGTAGACGTGACATAATACGCAACATCTCTCATTTTCATTGAAATATATTTAGTTTTTTCACCCCCCCCCCCCCTTTTTTTAACTCTTTATTAATTTTGTAAAGAATTTGATCACTTTATTTTTCAAAACCCTTTGTCCGTTTTCGAACCGTGAGGTTGGGCCTGTGCTCAATCATGTCACGCAGACTTAATATTGGTTGGTCACGCAAAATTTCTAATTTTATCTAACATGATCCGATCCGTGATCCGATACGTGATCCAATCCGTGATCTGATCCATGATCCGTGATCCAATCCGTGATCCGACCCGTGGTCCAGTTGGCAATCCGGTCCGTGATCCGGTTCGTGATCCGATCCGGTCCGATCCAGATTTTGTCGACGTCGGTATAATTCAGTTCGCGCCAATATAAACATCCTCCTCTTATTTTTTTTTACCCCTGCTAGTTTCTCACCTCGGAAGTGATGAGTGTTTATAACTTGGACCACGTCGTAAGTCACGCCTTTATAAAAGAGAACTTGAGCGTTGTGATGGGTGAAGCGCTTTTTTTTTAATTCAAGCTATATACTCTTTGACTAAGTCGGAGTGCTGAATGGGAAAATTTTTGGCTCGTATTTGGTCATGAAGTACGAACCGAGTGCAAAACGTTTCTCTTTTTCTCAAAAATAAGAAACCCATGATTCATCGAGTAGCGCCCCTTATTTTCTCATTTGTCATAATCAAGTTGAAGTCTAAACTTTTCGATTCACTTTTTAAGATAATGAGAAGAGCTGTGTGAGTGCCGGGTCTGATGGCTTTTCCAGACAGGCTCACATCAACCCGTCCGACCCTACATGTCAGTTTTACACACGTTAGCTTTTACTCGGTTTCGTAGTATGTGATTACGCGCGCAGTTGGCTGAATAACTAACGCTTGCTAAGGAATTGATATCGCGGGCGCATGGGACGAGAATGAGTGTGCGTCAGTTTTCTGCTGGGGCTGGATTCATTTGAGACGAAGTCCACACACTCTTGGTGAAAGTTTTTTAATTCCTTTCGATCTTAGTTTCGACTTCAAATAGAGCGAAAATCAAGAAGAAGTTAGATTTGAAAACCACTGAGGCTGAAATGAAAGGAATCGTCTACGGGGTTGGAACACTAACTTTGATCTTTGCACTTAATCGTGTGCATTGCGCTCCTATGAAGCAAACGCGTCAAACGGTAAGGCTGCTTCGCTCTGTTATAAGGTTGTCGTTTTTCCAACCTTGGTAAAAATTGCGTTAAATTCGGTACGCATACAAAAAAGGGGCTAGTTATGGTATCAGTCTGAAGAAGGGTACATGAATTGATATTTTTGTAATGTAACTGATACCTGCTCTCCTGAATAGGTGTTTGTATTACCCTCCTTCATTTTTCTGTTGTGTGGAAAAAATATAAGGGTGTCAAACGGGTATTGCTATATTTCTTAATTATTTTTAAACTATGGCTGTGAAAAAATTAGGTAGCATAGCAGGAATTTCTAAATACGGAGAGATGTAATCCACTGGTTCCAAGCTTATCTTTCAAGGGGGAATCGATTGTAAACATGTCTTGATTAAAAAATAGCTTGGATTTTTTTCTCAGTGGGTATACGGTTGTCAAAATACAGATCAGTCACTAATTTCGCTGAAATGATCATGGAGAGCTAATCACCTGAAATGAAAACAAGCGCGATCATTTAACTGCATTTTTTTTTTTAAACTGATCGCTTTATTTTTCTTGGCTCAACGACGTATTTAATGCATCAAGTAGCTAAATGAACGACTATCACGCTTAGCAATTCGTGATCCAGAGTCACCAAAACATGGTTAACAAGTTTATTTCATCATCATGATTAAAAAAGCAGACGATGGAACTGTTTTTTTTTTTATAAGCATACTCGTCCTTTATTGAAAGAGTATCTATTAAGTGGAATCTAAAATTACAGAAGTCACACCAGAGGCAGGCGACTCAATCGGACAAAATAATCAGCCAAGAGAGGAGTGACCGAGCAACTTTCATCAGAGTACTTTGCAATCTTGTACTTTGAGGCGGTCCTGAACCAAGTTTATTTCTGGAGAGGGAGAGGATGGAAGAATTAATCTCCGTAAAAAATGTGCCTAGTCGGTTGAAGGATGCATTTATTCCCTCGCAAGCGATCACCCTGATTTTTTGCTTGTCCTATCGAACTAAAACATGTGAAGGTGTGAGTCTCTCGGAAGCAAATAATATGATTAACATCAGTAATAATAATAATAATAATAATAATAATAATAATAGTAGTAGTCGTAGTAATGGTAATATCACAAAGATCTACACAGCGCTGATACGAGAAAAAAAATTCAAAAGTGCTTTTTAGTAAGTACTTAAAGCTTTCCTAAAAAGAAATGTTTTCAGTTTCTTTTAAATGGCGAGGCTACTACAGGTTCTAATCGATAATGGGTAGAGAGTTCCAAAAAACAGGAACAGCATGAGCAAAAGGGAGATTCCGAAGTGTAGAACTTGAATCTTGGAACAAACAGAAGAGATTGTGTTGAGGAGCAAAAAGCATAATCAGAAGCTAGTGTAGGAGAAAAACAAATTATAAATAATTTGTCAATCGCTTTTCTGCAGGTTGCACCTTATGTGACTTAAGCTCCATACTCGCCTAAAAAGCGTGAAAAAAAAATCTTAGTAATAAGGCCTGTTCTGCAGGAGAAGGGTTTCGTGCTGTTTGGGAGTGACGTGGATGACACAGGCACACCCCTTATTTGTAATTGACACCCTACTGCTCAACTACGTTCATAAAGAGCGCAACTAAACGTAAACTCGAAACCACACACACTGTTGTTGCTTGGACAAGGAACCATCAGAATATTGTAAAACAATAATTTAAACGGTTCATAGCCCACGAAATACGAACTGTAGGGACTGAACATGGATTTCAAGCCCTTCACAGTGGCATTGTTAACTCTTTCGCTATCTCCGGTGTTCGTGCGAAGCGCTGCGATCAAGCAGGCGTACCAAACGGTAAGATTTTACTTCAGCAAATGTACGGTTGATGGATGTTGCACGCAAATACACAAGTGAGCAGAGGATACGTAGCAGATAATTCCAGCATTGTATAGACGTGAATATTTCAAATATGTGACCCGGAGCGACTAAAAGTCGTCGTAGTAAGTACGTGATTTCATTCACCCGGCGTTTTGAGCTCAGATGTGCAATCAATTTGCTTTTTTAATATTTACATCGCGGGGTTCATCCTCACGATTGTCGTTGTTCTGCAACAGCATGCGAAAGGTCATCATTATACAACGACAGCTGACAAATACACATAACTGCAGTCCTGGAGGAATCATTACTGGAGTAATTTTGGGAAACGATAATTTTTTACATTCTGACAAAACGCGTGTATTCGCGCGAGAAACCCCGCACTGTCAAACCCACGTCCCATAACTCCGCGCTCTCTCGCGTGTTCGTGTTATTTATCTGTGAGAGAAGAGTCTTTTCGTAATGTACATCACTCTTTCAAATGAAGCAAAAAAAATGTTTCATAAACGACATGAAATAAACCTGCAGAATATCCGTCAATTTTTGGTGAATTCAGGAAAACGAAGGCGAGTTCAAAGCGTGTTGTGCAATGAGGAGGAGGAGAAGTTGTTTCGCGCTCCCTCTTGCGCGTAAATCGCTTTTCCCGTCGCCCTCACTCTCGTCTCGCGCGTGTGTTCACTTCCCTGAAAAACGCAAAAAATAAAGCCTGTTACGCAGGTCTTGTAGATTTGCCCCAAGATTTTTCTTGTCGACTCGTGTATCTCCTTTTCTTGCTAACAACCTCTCTCATAAACTCTTCCATCAACTATTCTTTGTAGGCATTGTTTATGGAGAAATTTGGTTACTTGGATGATGATGTCATAGGCAAGAACAGAGGTCCATTGGATCCGAACTCGACTGAGTTTCGAGCATCGATCAGGAAACTTCAAAGATTTGGCAATATCCCAGTCACAGGACGAATTGATGCAGCCACCATAAAGCTCATCAATACTGACCGGTGTGGTGTGAAAGATCCACCCCCCGATGCCGCAGGAAGATTTACTTTACAGGGGTCCAGATGGAAGCGAACGGTCAGGAAATAAGTTTTTTTAATTACAACGAAAAGACTTATGCTTCATTGCCGGAGATGATTACGAAAATTGTTCTTGTTTTGATTGTCTTCAAGAGATATTATTGCTTTGTTTTGCATCTGTTTCCATAACCACTTCCAAGAAGCTTATTTAAATTGAAATCATAGCTACCCAGTCACGAAATTTTTAACCTAGCTTAAAGGTTTTCTTTTGAAGAAACATAACGCGAGGCAATTACGAAAGAGGTAAGATATGACCGTCTATACCACATGTTGAGCTAACCAATCGAATCACAATCAAATCGTAACATTTGCTTAATTCTCGGCTGCTTGTTCGTCGTAACATGGATATATTTGTGATAAGCATAATTCTTGTTAGTATACACTACAGCAATGGGTAGCGTCGAAGACGTGCTCTGATTGGCTACTAAAACTCCGAATATGCTTTGCTATTCACCACCAAACAACTCGCGCGGGAATTGCGCCTGAAATCGTTGCAGAAATCAATTAGTAAAGATCATTAATTTTCTAAGATATTATCTCACCGTTTTGGTATATACTAAAACAACTATCTTTTTTTTACAGGACATAACTTATAGGATTCTTAACTACACCAAGGATGGCATACCGTTCAGCCAACAGCGAAGAATTTTCTGGAAAGCGTTCGATTTGTGGCAGTCTGCCTCGGCGTTGAGGATTAGAGAGGTATACAGGGGAGATGCTGACATTCTCATCAGCTTTGTTCGCCAAAAGCATGGAGATCCATATGCCTTTGATCGTAGAGGTGGTACATTGGCGCACGCATTTTATCCCCACAATAACAGAGGTAAGAGTCAAGTTTCTTTCTTTGCGTATATAGCTGCGCCTACGAAGTACAGTAGTCAAACGTTAAGCATGCGCTGCTTTTCGGCACGAAATTTCAAAGGAAAATATACGAATCAAATTTTTTCGTACAAACTAAGCGAGAAAAATTGAAACGCCAGCAGAAATCTGTTGAGAGAATTGGAAACAAAAGCAAGGAAAAGGAAGATCTGGGACTCTTCCAATTCCCCTTTGATTTCCATTATGTTTTGAGCCTTACCAAAGAAACTATCAGGTTTTGAAATAATTTGAATCACAGACTTCTATAGGTTGTGAATTGACTTCTTAAAGCACCCTGGTTCTAACAGCCTCAAGTCAAAGCATGACACGTAGCCATTACAAGGTTCGCTCATGCGCGAACATTCGACCATTGTGTTGACTAAGCTTAAGATTTTAACTAGTTCAGCATCTGACTTTTTTTGCATTTTTCCACTTTCCGAACGATCTCGGCGCCCTCTGCGCGGTTTAAAACCCACTCATCTGTTAAACTAATTAAGTTATTCAGTTTATAACTAGTTCTTTGTTTACTTATTTCTCATTGAAGGTCTCTCTGGTGATGCCCATTTTGACGATGATGAACATTTCACAACAGGAAGGAAAGATGGCATCAACCTAGATTGGGTGGCTGTTCACGAGTTTGGACACAGTCTGGGTCTAGAACATTCCAACGTACAAGAATCCATCATGTACCCGTGGTACAAAGGATATGTTGAGGATATCAAACTAACAAATGATGATACGCAAGGCATTCAGTCTTTATATCCAAGTGAGTTGTCTGTTGGTAATTTTCCTATGTCCTTTGCTGTCTTATTTTTTCTATTGTTGTAACAATGACCACCTGAAAAGTCATCTCTGTGCGAGGAGGCTAATAAGAGTCCACGGTATGTTGATTAATTTACTTAACAAGTAATCTATCAATCAATTCTGCAGTTCAGTGAAACCATGTGTAGGTGTCAAGGTCATTATGATTGTTGGTCTCAAAGATATTTTTAATCGTTTTTATTTTTTTGTCAATGATGATTATTATTTTCATTAATATTGTCATCGTCGTTTTTATCATTATCACCATATCATCATTATTATTCGTATCATTATCGTTATTATTGGGAAATATGTTTGACGCAGTGGTGAGAGCGCCCGCCTCCAACCGCCCGGCCCGGGTTCGATTCTCAGACCTGGTGTGACATGTGGGTCGAGTTTGTTGTTGGTTCTCGCCCTTGCTTCGTGGGTTTTTCTTCGGGTCTTCTGCTTTTCCTCCCTCCATTAAAACCATTATTCTAATTCCAATTCGAACTGGAAATAATGGACAACAAGAACCACCTCGTGGAATGTCCACTCCTACCTACCATTTATTTTTTTATTTTATTATTATAACTATAATCTTTCGTACTTAGCATTATCATGCGTACTATTTTATTATTTGCTATTTTTCTGACGGGATTATCTAAAATCTTTTCAGTGCCAACTGTTCGGCGAATCATACCAACTACGAGAATCACCACCACTGTTACTACCACCAGACGCCAGCCCCCAACCCCGCGACCCACAGTTCCGACTGAGGTTATTTGCAGCAGCACAGTTCGTTATGACACAGTATTTGTTGGTACTAACAGGTGGACGTATTTCGTGGTTGGAGATAAGTTCTGGATCTTGGACAGGCAGCTGCGCAGGCGTGGACCGTACACCATAACGAGATATTGGAGGGATATAAAGACCCCTTTAGATGCTGCTTACCGCAATAAAAAAGGAAACGTGGTGTTCTTTAAAGGATCAGAGTAAGATACATTTTTTGTAACAATTTGAGAGTTATCTCATAGGCCGTGCGGTTTCCATACTTAAGGTTCCCATATTTAGAGCGTTCTCCAATTAAATATTCAAGCAACACGCTAGTATGTTGCAAGTGGCACCAAGATACTAGCTCTTTCAACCGCTTACCCACTCCCACCAAGATTAAAAGGAAAGTCTACATACTATTATAGCTATCATTGCTACCAGAACTTATCTCATATTTTGCATGAAGCGTCTTGACAAGTCGCATCTCTTGCAGATTCTGTCGAGGACATTGATCTGAGCTCCGGCGATCGGGCCACCGCCGTTTGTAGCCCTTACCCCTCGTCCATCGAGAATGTGTGCTGAATATAGAACATATATAGCAATATAAACATCAGAAACATCACTTGTTCCTGAGAATCTTTAATTTATTCCTTTCATTCTTATCGTTAGGTTCTGGGAATATGACTCCAAGAGAGTGTTAAGGAATTCTGGTCAAATTATACGGTACGGTCTTCCCTCAGCTCTCGCTAACATGGACGCAGTTTTTACATGGGAGAGGAACAGGAAGACTTACTTTTTCAAGGACACCCTGTACTGGCGATACAACGAAGACAGCAAGAGGACAGACTGGGGATATCCCAAGGTTATCAAAAACGCCTGGAAATCAATTCCCGATCACATTAATGCTGCCGTACAGTGGGTCAACAGAAGAACCTACGTTTTCAGGGGAAGGCAGTATTTAAAGCTTCAGCAGGGAAAGGTATATATGGAGCAAGGATACCCTCAAGAGATTGCCAAAAGATGGATGAAATGTAACCCTGGCGATGAAAAGGACAGAGGTTTTGCCTCAAAAGATCCCTAAAACTACACGAAAAATGTGATGTCCTCTTTAATGTGCATGTATTTTAGACGGGAGAAATAAACGAAACATTCAAGAACTGATGGTCTCGTTTAGAGGTCATAGGTTTATGATCACAGATCAAATAGTCAAAGGTAACAGGTTACTGCCCACAGCAGAGGGAGTTTCGTATTATGATTGCTAGACGATTCAGATTTCATTCGCGTAATACTGAAATTATAGATCTTATAACAAATATATATCAACTTTTTTCCGCATCACCAGAAACAGCACTAAAACTTTGTCACTAAACAAATTTCCTTCATTTCAGAACTTTTCCTGTTGACTCGCGCTTAAACGTTTGATTTTAAGTCCAACGCCTGCAACCCTCCCCTGCCCCACCAAACAAATATTTTCTCCTCGACAATTCTGTAGGTCCTATTTTAACCTATGACCTGTAGCTTTTTGAGGAAACACCCACCATCCAAGAATTGAAACAAAAACTCTAAAATTTTTTAACAGTTGTGGAAAACAGAATAGTTCAATCGACCTTACCCAATTTCGTGTCATTACGACACTCTTGTTGCTTGTAATAGAAAATAATTGCGACGGGTCTGTCAATTTCATGGGATTTCATCACATAAATTGATTTATCACAATCCTTGGTTATAACCAATGGAAACTTTTAAACTGTTTTCACTTTTTATGAGTTGAATTCTTTAAATATATCATGTGTAGGCTCGAAATTAATGGAAGACACTCCTTAATTCTCTCTCTCCCAAGATCGCATCAATAATTCTCTTAACTTTCTGCCACACAGTTCTTATGATGTTGGTTTCGAGGATTTGTTATTGTTATAAAGAATCTCCTAGCTGTATGTCTTTATTCCTATCACTTGCCTCCTTGATATTGCATTGAAATTGTAAGGAGAAAATCTGTTTTGGTCACTCATGGGAGTTAAAGGATTATGAACCATCTGAACCAAAAGAATGTTCTTAGCGATAAGTTTCGCGGCAGTTAAACTTGGCCGATCTATGAAAAGGAAAACCGGATGGCACTAATGCAACGCTAACAATAACAACAACAGGCTTTGTTTTAGTAGTAATAGAAGTATATCATAGCATTACAAAAGCGATCCAAATCTCATTGTAGCAGGGACCGCGCAGAGGGATCGAGGGGCTGTAAATAAATAAGTTAAAAAAAACATAATTTAATAAAAATAACGGAGCCAAAAAAAAATACCCCCCCCCCCCTCCTCACTCAAAAACTTGCTGCGCGGTCCCTGTGTAGTAAATACAATCATGTAACGAAAGGAAAATTAGCGAGAGAAATTGCAACTGTGATTTGCTCATTGCAGTCTCCAGCTTTCAGGGTTAACGAAAGGAAAACGCGAGAAAGACACTAGAAATCCTCCGAGGGCAGAAGATCTTTTAATATTTATAAATAAAAACAAAATAGACCAGTTTTCTATTTCACTTACTTATGTATCGCAGATATTTTGAGTTATTTAAAAAGAGAGACATTGCCATGAAGTGAACAGGCTTCATTGGGAATCTAAGAAAAGAATTCCTGCCAGGGCTGTTTTTGTACAAGTACGGAAGAGAGTAATTGGCCCGGTTTTTAATAATCATTCATCTGAATGATGATTTTGGATATACGAAATTCATATATTTGCACCGCGGTGAAGAGATGAAATTAAGAGATCCTCGCAGCTATGAACAATACTGAAACGAGTAGTCATCTAGCTATTGTTGTACAAATCTACCACAATTTACCATTGTCTTTTTAAGCTGAAATAGATTCCTTGTTACCGTGCATCTGTTCAATAATAAATCACAGATGACGCCAAAATGTGGTAAGAATAAAAAAGGTAGCACACGGGGCGCAGCTGAGTGTGTCACTGATGTTCTTAACCCTTCAACTCCCAAGATCTGATCGTTAATTCTCCCCTCTAGCTGCTACACATTTCCTTGTAAATAAGTCACGAGAATTTGGTGTCAGATCGAGATAACAACTTCGATTTGATAAGTTTGAATATTCTCATGACCTGATTGCTGGGTAATCTTAGGTTATTATAGGAAGAAGTTACTTGTTAATCACCTAAAGTTTGACATATTTTGACGTCTTTTGTGTTAGTGTTCACTGAGATCCATGGCAACATGGAAGCTAGTTGTGTTTATATGATATGCTGAAACCTACACGTATTTTGATTGGTTCTTTCCTATAAATATGTACGTGTATGACGCCACCATTCCAAAAATTTTGCTTATTTATCATATAATTAAAACGTTTGTGAATCACTCTTCTCCTAGTAGGGATTTACAAACTTTTCCGTGTTCTCCCTACAGACCTCGTGGGTTATTACGCCGGTACACTGATAAAAAGTGTATCATAAACTTAAAACGTTTGTGAATCACTCTTCTCCTAGTCGTGATTTAGAACCTTTTTCCGTGTTCTCCCTACAGCCCTCGTGGGCTATTACGCCGATACACTGATAAAAAGTGTATCATAAACTTAAAACGTTTGTGAATCACTCTTCTCCAAGTAGTGATTAAGAACCTTTTTCCGTGTTATCCCTACAGCCCTCGTGGGTTATTACGCCGATACACCGATAAAAAGTGCCCATGGCTCTCGACCAATGATCGCGCAATAATTTGTACAGTTGTCTTGAAAATCTGATTGTTATCCTTGCAATATGTGACGAGAAGTAAATTTAATTACAAAACCTTCCTTACACCTATCAGGTAAATGGATATTCAATAAGGATGTAATTATGGTTAGGTAGGGAAGTTGAACAACAAAAAGGAATCTGGAAATAATGGGATTAGCTGTCATGAGCCATCCTTTGGTCAGGATTATACAGCGACGTTTCTGTCTAGTGACAAGGCATTTTTGCGCACAAATCGTGTAATATTACAGTTCATTAGTCCGACAGTTGTGCTCCCCGGAAATAAAAGAGAAAGGCATTTCAAAAATAGCCCGAATAAATGACAATGTACGAAAGTGGGCTGATATCTTGTCACCCCTTTACAACACAAAAGTATTAAATGAGGCGTTAACCTCATTATCTAACTTGTCAAGGTTTGTGGCAGGCTTTAAGAATACGGGCGCCTTTGATATGTATTTGTATTCTGGGGGTTCAACGAGTGATTACATCGTGTAGTGGTACATGCCGTGTGTCTAAATTCACTGAGAACTTATCGTGTTGGTTCTTGGTCATCCAGCTGGGTTCAATCATGAAAAATTCTGAAATGGATAACACCTGCGTCGCCCACGAAGATTAATCAGCCTAAATGGGCGCGTAATCCTGAATAGTGGGAGGGTCATTTTCTAAGTTTCAAATGAGAATTGAGTTGTTTGAATAAACTCAAAGCTTGTCGGATTTCCTTCTATCATCAATGCCACTTTTCATTTCCTCTCTGTACAGTTTGACATATCATTGGTTTTGGGGCGCGGTGCCAGCTTTGTTACTAAATATAAAAGAAGGAAAATTATTTTGTGTTTTCCACTTGTTGTGGGATGATTACATTCATAAACTTCCATTGCTAGGCATTTTAAGAAAGAATTTCTGTTGTAATTGTATACTTCGATAAGGTCTGTGTGAGTCAAGCGAGGAACTTGTTCGCGAGAAATAACCGATCAAAAGAACCAGTGTTCATCACTTTTCAACATGAGCTCCTCCAAATCCGTGACTCTTTTAACGGCATTCTCCGCTATCATGGTTGCTCTAACATCAGCAAGACCTGCAAGTGTACCGCCAAACGTTCTGGTGAGTTTTTATTTGATGTGGTAAGCTTTAATAAATCTCTTTAAGGAACGAAAATCTTTGTAATCAAGAGGATACAGTTTTTTTTTTCTGTCAAAATGAATGGGCGCAAAATGTTTTAACCATGCAGAGGTTGTTATTATTTCAGTGATTGTTGTTAAGGCGCTCAGTTGTCGATAGACCACACATTTTAAATTTCTATTGCTCAAATTGTGTTCCTGACATTATCCTATTCAGAATGCTCCTATTTCTTTAGATATGTAAAAGTTTATGTGTTCTTTCTATCATTTTTTTTTCTAAATTTTTTGTTTAAACTATCTCCCGAGGCAAAAATTCCTCAGTAGGATATTTCAACACGAATGTTTTCCACAGGAAATTCAAAATTTAGATAACTCATCTTTCCTCGAGGATGCATTACAGTCAGAAACACGCTGAAACTTTCAATAGAATGTGTTATTTGACATCCTTAGTCCCTTGTAAATCTTAATTTTTTTTGCTCTGTCTCAGATGGCCGTCTGTCTGCTATACAAAAGTTATTAAGGACTTGAATTCTTTTTGCAATTCAAAACTTTTCAGCGAGTTCCGAAAAAAGGCTAGGAAAATTCTTTATATCTGTTAAACCTTCGGAAGAGAAAATTTCACGCCAAAGAATTTCACTCAAAAACCAAAAGCCTCTTTGTTTTTCCTGTCTTTAAATATTGGATAACAAATGGAAAGATTCTCTGAAAGTGATGTCATTATGACGTCAATATTTTTTCAGTCATCATTGTCAAGGAGGGCCGCAGGAACAAACACGTAGGTTAAACAAACCTCCGCTTAAAACATCATTACAAAAGTTAAGTAAATTATGATATGCGATGCTAAAAGAAAACAGCTTTTGAATTGCAAAATTTCATAACGCCGGATGTTCACAAAAGCTCTCATTCAATTATGGTTGGGTACAAAGTGTAACGGGTCCACTCGAATAAAGTGCCAGATATGAAACTTCACGCTATGTAATAATTGAAGTTTTTTCCTTTAAAAGTCCGTCGCGCAACAGGTTCTGTCTGGCCTTAAAAACGACTATTCATTTACTTAGTACAATTCTTGCAGACTTTTGGACTTCGGATTTTCGACGATTAAAGATCCCAGCTCTTTCTAACCCACACTGCCCTCTTGGGTCAACGTTTGTGGTATTGAGACACGTCAGACTGTAACGGCTAGAATAGACTTCAATATGACTATTAAATATCAGATTCTTCCGTATAAAACTTCCATAAACCATTCTCTATTATCTATATATCAAACCCACGGAAGACAATTTTTTAATTTTGAGTGTAAACTATTGAAATATTTCATCCGAAAGGATCCTTTTTAGTAGAAAACAAACAACAAGACTTTTGGAGCACATCCAACACTAATATCTCTTCATCAGACACAGGAAGAATACGGACAGCAACATTTTGTGTCTTAACGCTTGCGGTTTTTAAGCTATTAATAACTACAAACCACACAACCCCTTACTGCTGTGAAATAATGTAGATATAACATAGATAGTTCACATTCTTCAGAGATTATTTCATACGTCCGATTTGGCTTGTAGTGCCTCTTTCAGAACAGGAACGCGTTTTCTTCGATGAAAGCAAAAGGTTTAGAGTATATTGTCTCAGAAATCTTGAGGGGTCTTGAAGGGTCTTGAGTGGTAATCTGTCCTTAAACGAATAATTTTGTTCCAGTTTGACTCACAGCTGGGGGTACAAATTATTGAACTCACTCGTTTTGACTTCCCTTGAATAATTTTAATTTTCAGTCCGACTTTTCGGTTTGTGATACTCAATCAGGTCTTCCGAGGAAGGGACACATGCCCTTGGCTCAAACAATCCCATCATCGAGGTGTCTGAATCCCAGAACAGAAAGACTTTGTTTAAAATCTGGTTTCGGATAAAAGGGGACCTATATCATTGACAATTTTGGACACAAGGAATCTATTTCATTATAAGTTTTATCAAATTCCCCTTCGGAAAAGAAGAACGCTCTAAAGTTTGCCTCGCTCCTAAGGCGTACGCTTCGTGGCTCAGTTGGAAGTACAAAAATCGCAGTCGTCCTGCGATGATCATTTCTTTGGTTAATTTTGTCTAATTTTTAGACAAATTAGATTAAAATGAATTTGGCCGTTACCAAACCAGAAGTAAAAAAATGCTTTAACATATGAAAAGTCAGAGAAACCTCTCGATCACTTTCGTATTTGGAGCACTAAACCGCTCATACATGTTTCTTTGTATCACAGATTACGACGGGTCAGCATTCGTTGTTATATTTAGCTAAGAAAGAAAATCAATCCTGACCAAGAGTGATCAATCTAGCCGAGGACCACCCTGCTCACATTAAAATAGACTTCATCCACCGGCGTTCACTTTGAGTGCATTTGAAAAGTTTGCCGTCAACAGTTTTCTTTCAATATCTGCTACACTTTTTCTTTTTACGTATGTATCTCTAAGTTAGTGATAACTTCGTTTCTCAATCTCTGCCGGTTGGGATATTTTGTTTTCCTCTAAATAAAAAAAAAACCTTACTTAACGTATCATATGATGACTGTTTAACAGAATATCACTTAATCATACTTCTTAACTTGTACGCAAGTAAATCTACTTGGTTGTTTATTTGTTTGTCATGATATCAAAAATCTCAACAACTCACTTTCTAGAATTACTTGGAGAGATATGGTTACCTGTCCCCTAGCGATGTGAAATCAGGAGAAGTAAAGAGTAAAAGGATACTTGATCAAGCAGTGAGGAATCTTCAACGTTTTACGGGGCTGAACGAGACCGGAAATCCAGAAGATCCAAGCACGACTCAGTTGGTTACAAAACAAAGGTGTGGTTTTCAAGATCTTGGTAAAGCAGCAGAGTTCCGAAGAAAGAAAAGATATGTTCGTCATGGAACTTCATGGAAGAAAAGAGTGAGTGGAAAGATTTTTCTTTTTTTTGGGGGGGGGGAGGGGGGTGGAGGGGAATGGGGAGGGACAAAGGGTGGAGAGGGTCTCGGTTTAGTAGCTGCATTGCAAATGGAAATTGAACACAGACCAGCTAACCAAGATGAAAGCACTGTGCATTTTTGCAAATTCAAGGCTCCGAAAATCTTTCTCCGTTTGCTGCCAAAAGGAAAGAGGACAAAGAAGAATGCTCTTGTTCCAGAGGGATGAATAGGATCCCAAGGTGTTAGAATGGCTCAGAAGTGCAAAAGTGTTTTGTCTAGTTATTTAGTAGTTTTCTCTGGTGAATTTGAAGTGCCTGACACTTTCTTATTGGTATTTGATTCGTTATTGGTCACATCTGTATGATTAATTGAAATAATTTTTTCTAAATAACTTTTTTGTTGTTTTACAATGTTTTACATTTTTCCAGCATTTAACTTACAAGATAACACGCTATACTTCAGACCTCACAAAAAAGCAAGTGGACAGAACAATAAGGTCTTCCTTGAAGATGTGGGCAAAGGTTACTCCACTGACCTTCTCAAAAGTGAGCAGTGGTCCCGCAGATATTGAAATCGTTTTTGAAAAAAGGAAAGACGATGATTATTCATTTGACGGGAGAGGAGGCGAACTGGCTTATGCTTACTTTCCTGGAAATAACAAGGGTGAGTTGATAAAGTGGCTCTTACCACTAAGCTATTTTTCAAAAATTTAAAGTGAACGAAGCTTGATTGAATATCTTCGGTGAGTTACCAAAGAAGTTTGTGGCCTGTCAGACAGGGTTCGTAACAGGATAGGTAATTTTTCATTTTTTTTAGCTTTCTTTCTAGACTGCCAAAAGTATTGGAATGAACCATAAAATAGTCATTTCGAATTTAGTGTGAAATTACAATATCGATAAGAAGCATTCTCCAATCGTCGGAAATTTCATTTTAAGCCATCAAGTTTAGTCTGAAGTTTTTCATTTTCCAGCCTGATTTTGTTTATCTTGGAGAAAGGTTTGAGAATCTGAGATCGTGGACGCGAAAGCTTACTATTTGCCACACTTTAAAGACTCTGATGTCTATTTCCTTGAGATTCGAGTATTCTCTATAATATCTACTGTCAACTTAGAACTCATGATGTTTTCCTTGATCGAGCAGGAAAGGTAAAACACGTCGCTATGCGTTTTTCCCGCAACAACCAGTATACTACTGATTGGACGAGTGTAATTCGGTCTTGAAGAATTAGACTAAAAAATAAAATATTAGTATGACAGAAAGAGGATTATCAGGACAAAAGAGTTTCGATTCTGATTTAATTTCAGATGACTGACTCTCCTTACTTTTTAGGGGACTTTGGAGATATCCATTTTGATGACGAAGAAACATTTACAGTCTCCAGACAGAAAGGAGCAGTAGACCTTAGATGGCTGGCCCTCCATGAGCTCGGACATAGTTTGGGGCTCGCTCACTCCTCTAACAAACGGGCCATAATGTACCCGATTTATGAAGAAAGTCTGTCGGGAAATAGACTGAACCGTGATGATATTCTTGGAATTCAACATATATACGGTACGCCAATCCGTTTGGGCGCAGAGTTGAAAAGTAGCTAAAACTTTGTATTTTCTTGTTAAAAAGCAATTTAGAATTGCTTGTTTTTTATTTTCTTTGTAACTTACTGAGAAACCTCGAGCCATCCAACCGACGAATCACACGCAACTCAAAGTGATCATAGGCGTTTCTCTAGCCTCATGTAACTGCAGGTGCGATGACTAAGCTTTTGGATTTGCGACGTTCAATCGAAATGCGCTCTATCGGTGCATACCGTTTATTAACATTTATGTGTTGTAACAACCTTAGGTAAGCCAAATATCAAAAGAGTCACACCCACTCCTCACCTTGACCCGGTACAGTCTCCAGGAAAACCCAATCCTTGCAGCAGTACGCTTGACGCTATGATAATGACCGCTGACAAGATAACCTATGCCTTCAAGGGGGCATATTTTTGGCCGGTCGGCGATCAGGGAGCATTTACTGGAGCTCTTAAAATATCTGAATTCTGGGAAAAACTCGAGGATGATATTGACGCTGGCTATACAAGAAATTTTGACGGACTTACTTTTATTTTCAAGGGATCAAGGTGAGTAGTTTTTCATCATTTTTCCATTAATTTACTTATCCTTCTATCGATCCGTCCCTCCCCCCCTCAAATTTGTTTATTCATTTCCATAAACACTATTTTATCTATCTTCATCTCCGACGAAAACTTTTCGCCTCTCAGAGCAGATGATGTCCACGGATAAAAATGCGTGTATGTCTTTACGCCAAATGAAGGTTATTGTCCATTTAGAATGATTGATTTAATTCGTAGATACTGGACCTACAAAAATCGAACGTTGGTAGAAGGTCCATTGAACATAACAGACCTGAACCTGCCCAACGAAGTACACAACATGGACACCGCACTAGAGTGGGGCGCAAATGGAGAGCTGTACATCTTTAAGGACGACAAATTTTGGAGATATAGCAGCGAAAGAAAAAGTCTCGACCCTGGATACCCCAAAAATATTCACTCCGTGTTACCTGATCTTCCGAATCATTTGAACGCTGCACTGCAATGGAAAAATGGCAAGACGTACTTTTTCAAGGGGACACAATATTACGCCTTAAATGACACTTCTATTCAAATACAGAAAGGGTATCCCAAGACTATTTCCACTTATTGGATGGGGTGTTCTCCGGCGGGTTTGAAGGCCGGGAAAATATCGCCGTATCGTTCATCTCATGCACATGCACATGATTCCGCTCGTTCCTCTTCTTCCTGTTCTTTTGCAATCGTGGCGAAATACATTGTCTTAGCAGCTAGTTTTATTTCAACATATCTCCTGATACCGAATATACGTTAAGTGATAGATTTGGTTGATAAAAAGGGTCCAGCAGAAGCCTGATTCAGGCGTTAAGTTAGGCTGAAAACGGAGCAAGATTGTAAAAGACACAATAGTGGCGGCGGGGTGAAATGACAAGAGGCTTGGGTCGGATCGTGTTCATCACGCGAATGGACCCAGACCTCCCTCCCACATAGTCAAGAAATAGCATTAACATCAAACCAGGCGACTGTTTTAAATCAGAGCCTTTAAATTGTTCAAATTTTTTAGAGTAAAGGTCAATCGATCAATCAGTTAAACAATTAAATAATATAAAGATAAACCGAGTAACTTACTCTTCAGGGGACGAATATATATATTTTCGATAATTTTTTTTCATCGGTACTCTTACCCAAAAAACATTTCGAAATCCCAATACGAAGCGATGTACATATATTTATTTATAATAACTTTTATGTATAAAAGCGAAGTAAGATACCTCTTAAAGTACTTTTAATATATTTCATAAAGGAAAGATTTAATGTTAAAAAAATGTGTGGTTCAGCATATGAATAAAAACTGCATATCACATTTAGCAGATATATATTTAGCCAAACATAAACTTAAGGTCAAAAATGTTATTTTTTCGGATTGGTTTCATTCAGTGGGACCTAGCTAATCATGGTTAGAGTATACACTAGTTATCTATTTTAGAAATATTAACTTAGGTATAAAATTTTCCCTTCCCTTCCCTTCAACCTAAAGAATAAAGAGCGAAGTTAAGGCTGTGTCCTGTTTTACTCTGTTCTCCGACGAGTTTACCCTCAAAGCAGGCACTGATGAATCACGGGAAATTCGCACTGGCGCGAGGTCCATACCCTGATGCCTTATTGCTTTCGTGTTGTATTTTGATCGCGTTTGCAAATGCATTTGTTTTCTCTTAGTCTCATGCCCACAATGATAATGCCATCTTTGACGAAAAATACGCATGCGTCACCAATCAGAGTCCATTGGAGAGCCAGTTTCATACCGAAATAAGCGGCTATTCTACGATTACATTACAGCGTTGCAAGATTTCATGACTAAACGACATTCTCGCTTCAGTGTGGCAACTGAATTAAACTCGTGCCAGTTTGACTTGTTCTTGTTAGACCCGCGCACATCTCAGCGGGCCGGAATCCAAAGTCCTCGAATGCTTGGCTAGTTGCGTTTTTCGATACGGATAAGGTTTTTGAAACATTTCATCAATATTCACAGTATGATGTTTATAATGTGAGACAGTTAATATATCTCACTATTACTAACAGGACAACTTGGCTTTCAAAATTGTTTCGTAAACAATTAGCAATTCTGTTTATGGTGTTCGTGTTGTAATCGAGCGAAAACGAAGTGAATGCTACGTTACTGAATAAAAGATGTTAAGAGCTAGAACTTAAACTGATAACAACTTAAACCGAAGGTGAAAAACCTCTGCCAGCGAAAGAAAGGAAGTAGGCATGGTCGAACCGACTCAGACCCCTCTCACTTTTTTTCTAAGCCGCTAGTGATCGCGACATTTATTATCTCGCTTCGTTTAACTGACTGAACGCCTGGAATAGGCTGTAAAGCCCATGAAAACTTCAGAGTGCGTAGGAAGAGCGTGGGAAATGAGAAATACACACCGTAAAAAAAAAAAAAAAAAAAAAAAAGAAATACACACCGTACACAGACGTGTTTGTATTTCCCATTTCCTGTATCCCGTATCATTCGAGATCTGACCGATCTCATTTAAAAGGCTGTTTGAGCTTTTCATAAATTCAGCTGAGTCGTGCATGTCATAAAATCCATACTACTCACGAGACGCATTTTGGATTGACTCATACTTCAAAGTTTTTCAGTAGAATCTCTATTCTAGATATATACAAATCACGGGTAATCTCGTTTCGGGGGATTTTGACACCTTGACTGCGATCGTATTATTCTAAACCACAAGTAACCCCATTATGACTTATTAGGGCAAGAAAGAAGATTATGACCACTGAATCTCTTTTGATTACGGCTGAAACGTGATAACCTTTTCAACTGGCCACAACGGACCTTAATCAGTTTTCTCTGTTTTTGGTGAATCGCTGAGTGGTTGTTTGTTGAACAAAGCAAATCCAATCACATCCGTATAAGAGCAGGGATGAAACTGTGTCTGGCTATCTGACGATTTGTACAGTTGAGCGATGATGGTTTTAGCTCCTAATTTCTGCAAATTTGGTTCCAGTCGTATTAGTTTTTTTTGCGATCAGCATCATACGGTAAATGGCAAAGATAAAACCAATTCAACAAGTGATTAATATGTATAATATCAATATATGCCCGACCTAAGCCGTGTATTTTTTTCGCTCCGTTTTACTCAGTGCTCGCTTGGAACAGGAAAGAACGATACACTTAGGTCAAATTCATTTCTCTGTCAGTCATTTTCATGGGGGCAGCACGCAGCATAAACCTGTATAGCTTTTAACGCGGAGAGCTCAAGATATTGTTAACACCAAACAGGAATATATTCGCGATAGACAGCAGCTGTTTCTAGCCAGCCGTCTTCACTTGGTGCTTTGGCAAGTGCACATCGTTGCGTGACATCCCTGAAAACCCTTCTGCCCAAGAGGCCCTTTGTCTTTTACCGAACCAAATAACATTTTATATAAAACTGATGGAATTTTTTGATGGATTCCTAGTCTCTCTAGAGATTTTTCTCACGGCATAGGCTGCCTTACCCTTAAAGTTTGGTATTTTATTGAATTTAAATTTTGGGAGATACTTTATTTCTCAGAAATTTGGACGAAAAGGAATACGTAGGATCATGTGGCGTACGTGACGTTAATTGATGACGTCAGTGGAGCGGATTTCCGCTCACCGGAAGTTGACCAAATTTGACTGATAAAAGTCACTTTGAGACTACACTTTGTGGGACAGTTGTAACGCATTGACAAACAACAGCATAAAAGAAAGAAAAACTGAAGCAAAAAAATTAAAATCAATAACGACGAGAAAATGATGAGGAAAATGAAAAAAATTTGAGAAGATTTTTTACTCAAAACCGAAAATGATGGACACCCCATTGAAAGCTTCAAGCCTATTTGCGGTAATACCATGTCATTAATGGGTATTCGCGCGCAAGATTTCGTGCAAAAATTATCGTACCGATGAAAACCATCGAACCTTGCTTGAATCAATGACACACGGCTAACGGAAAGTGAAACGAAAAAGATGTCACAGTCTAACTTACTGTAGAAGCATTTCGTAGCATTAGCTTATTTTATATAACTGAACAACAGAAAATTAAACTGCAGAGGGTCATTTATTCGGCTTACAGCAATTTCATCCCTAGATTGGTCAATCCACTCGGAACAATTGGTGAGTTGTTCCGAGGATGTTTTAAAAGATCTTCCGGTGGGGAATGTTGAAAAGCTTAAGGTAGTTTGCTGAGGTATCATTAAGGCGGCGCGGAGTCTCAAAAATTATCTGATATAAAACGTGATAATGTGCTCGCTGCGGCGGTTTGTTTATCTACAAACAAATTTCTGCGCACACCAAATAAGAGGAAACACTGCAAGGACGTTTTTAAACAAGAAGTAATTAATAAGACTATTTGAGACAAATGCGAGCGTACAGTTTAAAAGACAAACCACAGATTGAGTCAGTTAGTGTATAAGAAACAGATAAAGAAGGAATATAGCAGCTGTATTACCCATGGCGCCGCGGAAGATGATATTCCTCGAATACGCTATACATAAAAGGTCTTGAAACCGCCTCCCGTCCAATTAACCCATCAACTCCTACGAGTGACCAAAACAGAATTTCTCCTTACGATGTTAATACAATATCAAGTAGACAAGTTGAAGAGAATAAAAGAAAATATCAATTTAGGTTAAAGAGCAGACATGATGTTTCAATTTTTATTGAACAGTTCCTTCAAACAATTTAATTATGCCATTACACTTGTAAACGTGATGCTTTTCTGATAAGAATAACATTTTCACAACTAAGACTTGAATTACTTCTCCGTACCTTTCGGTTTTTTTTTTTTTTTTTTAACAATATCTGTTGTTTTAACAGTGACAAAATCAAAAAGCTTCGAGCGAATCCAGCATCACGCAAGTTTGTTTTTTTTGTGATAAGATGGGCGATATTGGCCAGACATAGAGCAGTGAAAAACAACCGCTAGGAAATGGTAACAGAATTTGATTTAAATCGTCGGTACCTGCGTGAAACGCCAGACGCGAATCAGCCTAAGATAAAGATCAATTAATATTCAAATCAGGAAAGCTGATCATGAATTGAAAATCTGTTCGAACCCTGTTCGGCTGTCGTCAACTTTCCTCGACTTTGAAATATTATAGCACCAACAGAGATGGTCATATATGGAGGGAATATCCAATGTTTGGCAAACACAAGGTTGTTAGTTTTGGCAAATAAGCTTTCCTCTTATCTGTCAATAAGGTTCGAGAGAGCAGCAGACTACACTGTTTCCGTTTACACGCGGTTTACGTATACAACTTGTTGAGTAATCCCCTCAACTTTGCCAAATATGGAAGTGAAATCGAAAACCACTGTTTGTGGCGGAAGTGGGCACTTACTACGATCAGTTTCCTATAAATTATCCACACTTTTCGATCTTTTTACTGGGATACCTGTGGTAGCCCAGTCATAAAATGCCTTTGTTTTTTTGTCTTTTTTTTTTTTTTTTTTTTCCTCCGCCACAAAATGGAAAAATTGCGCAATAGTACCCAGAGGTCATTGGGCCCTCAACACCATGACAACTAACTGTGATCCAATGAGGGTGAAGATGTTCACATGCTGATCACGTGTTATCTTGATGATGATTGACGTTGTCGTGCATGGACAGGTCCGGGTCACATGACGAGCACGAGATTTTCTTTTGTCGGTCGTTTCGTATTTCAACGTGTTTGGATTACGATCACCTGAAGCGTTATAGCGCAAACGCTCGAAATACTTACAGACACATACACAAGTCGTATCAGGTTCGCGGCCAGTCCACACTAAAAGATGTTATTGAGCGGTAATTTTGGACCGGATTGAGTCGCGAACTGTGTATCCGTTGTAGTTTCTGGTGATTTCTGCCGTTTTAAGCTTGCTTTACCATCACTGTTATTCACATCATCTACTTTCATAACGTTGGTAAAATCTGTACAGACATCACACAAACCAACTCGCGCACAAAATAAGAAGAGTATATTGAAGGCTTGAAATTATATTACGATCGATTTTCATCAAGAAATGGGCCAGGAATTTTCCACAATAGTGCAAATAATCGTGAAGGCTGATCGAGGAAAAGCGATTGCGTGACGCTCGGTAAGCTGTAAGATGACATGTTATTATTTACCAGACGTAAAAACTCTTCAGATTCTCAGTCTGCATTTTGTACCCACTCTGCAGTCTCCAGTCTATATTTTGTATCCGGTCTGCTGTCTGCATTTTGTACTAACAGGTATCTGTGGCACCAATACAGTTTACTTTTGGTTACATTTATTCGCACAACACATAATCTACCACAAAATACCTGTGTGTGAGGTAATTCGACATTTTCGTTCTTTTCCACTTTAATACTCTTCTTTCCTTATGTAAGAATGTAGACCACAAGTAATCCACCCACCCTACAAAAAATAACTCTTGCATGCATATCATGCCTATGTTTTAAAATAGGTGTATGCCCTTAGCCAGACTTGAGCTCACTATTTCAGTATACTAATCCGACACCCGTAGTATCACTACACTTGATTCGAAGGATCCAGTACCATCCAGGTATCCCAGTTACCCTGCTCACAGGGTCTAGTTTTTTTTTTTTTTTCCTCCGCCACAAAATGGAAAAATTGCGCAATAGTACCCAGAGTTCATTGGGCCCTCAACACCATGACAACTAACTGTGATCCAATGAGGGTGAAGATTTTCACATGCTGATCACGTGTTATCTTTATGATGATTGACGTTGTCATGCATGGACAGATCCGGGTCACATGACGAGCACGAGATTTTCTTTTGTCGGTCGTTTCGTATTTCAACGTGTTTGGATTACGATCACCTGAAGCGTTAGAGCGCAAACGCTCGAAATACTTACAGACGCATACACAAGTCGTATTGTTCGCGGCCAGTCCACACTAAAAGATGTTATTGAGCGGTAATTTTGGACCGGATTGAGTCGCGAACTGTGTATCCGTTGTAGTTTCTGGTGATTTCTGCCGTTTTAAGCTTGCTTTACCATCACTGTTATTCACATCATCTACTTTTATTACGTTGGTAAAATCTGTACAGACATCACACAAACCAACTCGCGCACAAAATAAGAAGAGTATATTGAAGGCTTGAAATTATATTATGATCGATTTTCATCAAGAAATGGGCCAGGAATTTTCCACAATAGTGCAAATAATCGTGAAGGCTGATCGAAGAAAAGCGATTGCGTGACGCTCGGTAAGCTGTAAGATGACATGTTATTATTTACCAGACGTAAAAACTCTTCAGATTCTCAGTCTGCATTTTGTACCCACTCTGCAGTCTCCAGTCTATATTTTGTATCCGGTCTGCTGTTTGCATTTTGTACTAACAGGTATCTGTGGCACCAATACAGTTTACTTTTGGTTACATTTATTCGCACAACACACATAATCTACCACAAAATACCTGTGTGTGAGGTAATTTGACATTTTCGTTCTTTTCCACGTTAATACTCTTCTTTCCTTTTGTAAGAATGTAGACCACAAGTAATCCACCCACCCTACAAAAAATAACTCTTGCATGCATATCATGCCTATGTTTTAAAATAGGTGTATGCCCTTAGCCAGACTTGAGCTCACTATTTCAGTATACTAATCCGACACCCGTAGTATCACTACACTTGATTCCAAGGATCCAGTACCATCCAGGTATCCCAGTTACCCTGCTCACAGGGTCTAGTTCAAAGTGGTGTGCACTCCTTTTCCTGAGCATTGAAAAAAAAGGTCTAGAATAGTGTGACAGAGGCGCTATAAACAAATCTTGTGGTGGTGTTACGAGGGTCTTTTGCTTCGTTATACACTTGGCATCTGACCACGCAAAGGGTGGTTTTGCTTATAAAGAAAAGAACCTTCTCATTTGACTTCAGTTGGGGACGACGAGTCAACTTGGCCACAAGTCTGCACAGAAAGACACAGAGTAATTTTTTCGGTGCTAAAAATTTGTTGTAAGCAGTGAAGCGGAGAATGGCGTTCAGTGAAATTATCGTCACGTTCTGTTTCCTCGTTTGTTTACAAAATCTCGTTGCGGATGGAGGTCCAGTTAATTCAAAGCAAGTAGCAGAAGGAATTGTAAGTAATGATATAATTTGTTCATAAACTCGTTGTAAGTTCGATGTTGTCATGCAATATGCCAGCGCAACACGATTAAATTTCCTTTGTGAACTTAAATATCGTTGGGAACCATTGATCATAAATTTGTCCGAATAAAAAGCAGTTGTACCATCTTCGAAACGCTATTTAATCAAAATCCATGGGTGAATTGCAGCCTGTGAGTAATCGCTCTGAAATTTCTCGAAGGAAGCTTTTAATTACGTCAGACCGAAATAGCTCTTAAAATCCGAGAAAGAAAATACTCAATCATGCCTGGCTCTATATCACAAATTACGTCATCCTTCACCGACCACGCTGTGTGATGTCTCCCAAGAGAGTCACTCATCCAAGTTTAATTGATTTAACTAATTTGCCTAAGATACATTGTTCAGACGTGGCGAAAATGAAGAGACATGGGTGATCAGTTTTGCGTGACGTCAATGTGAATATACGTATATCAAAACCAAGTCGGCTGTGGCGACGTGACCCTTTCATCTTTATTTCCTCTGATTTGTCTTTTCCCAGGAGGAGTTCCGCGTTTACGCGGAAAACTTACTAGAGGAACTCCTGATCATTTATTTTGAAAAGATGCCGAATGATATCTTTGATTTCATTTTTTTCGAAAGAGGAACTTTTAAACACGTCAGATTCATTACAAAAATAGGAACTGATGACTATTGATGTTTAAGCTACGATTGCAGAGTTTCGTTATTACAAAGACTGAAATAGAGTCGAAAGGCCCTGCATGGGGAGGGGTAGAGGATTTTGAACTTGCGCCTTTCAGTTCGCCCTAAGTCGTTGAACGCGCTGGTTTGAGAAGATTAACTCACATCGTGCCATTGGCTTGTTGCCACTTTTGATTGAAACCAGGCACGATTACCAGGCGCTGTACGGAGAATGAGCCCGCGCTCCTTTTCCGAGAAAACGACGGAAATTAGAACAAACCAAAACCGGAAGCCACACGTTGGACGGCAAAGTCACTACCGCATGAAACTAATTAGATACACTTATATTAAAACTCGAGGAAACTTCAACAGCTAGACCAGTTGGAAACTGCGTCTGCAAACATGTATTTTGTTCACTGTCCGTGAAAATTTAACTCTTCATGCGAAAATATTGTAGTTCCAGTTATATGACCGCAGGGGAAAAAAACTCGACATCTAAGACTTGTTGTCAGTCAACATTATTGATCTATTGATTTAATATTTGTTTAATCTCCTCTCAATCTCGTTAGGATTATCTGACAAAGTTTGGTTACCTGATGAACGATGACCCAAGAACTGGAAAGTTAAGAACAAGACAAGATTTAGAGAAATCCATCAAAATGCTTCAACGATATGCCAACTTGCCAGAAACTGGGCGGATGGATGCAGCTACAATTGCGCTGATGGGCAAATCTCGCTGCGGTGTGGCAGACTACGGGAATTACAACTCCGATAACACGCGACGAAAGAAAAGATACACTTTACAAGGAACATATTGGAAGAAAAGGGTAAGTCAAGTTTTCCGGTTCTGTGTGAATAATCAGACGCTAGAAAGGATGCCGATCGCAACGTTCTTGTTCAGCATATAAAAGAAAGAGAAAGATCGTACTCAAGTCTATTATTTTTCATGTTGTATGACGTACGAAACTTCCGTTAAATTTAAGAAAAGCACAACTACATACATACATATCGGAAAGACAGCAAAAAATTTACTAGATTAAAAAAATATACAAACTGAAAAAACCTAACAAAGATTTTCACATAAAGTGAGATGTTTAAAATTTAACAGGATTTCAAGCGATAAAATTTGAAAAAGAAATGGGCAAATTGTACACTTACTTTGACTAATTGGGAGAATCAGACAAAATTGAATTTCAAAAGAGCTGAAGAATCATCAGTTTCTCAGTTATACTATTAATCTATATCATTTTAATTGTTCTTTAAACAAACTCTTGCTTGTATTATACGTCTTCTACAAATTTCGTTTGTAGTCGATTTGCTCTGATAGGAAAATCATGTTCTCCTTTAATTTAACAGGATCTGACATACAAGATTAAATCTTTCACAAGAGACATTCCCAGCCAAGAGAAACAGCGTCAAATATTCAAGAAATCCTTTGATATGTGGAGTGCTGCTTCAAATATAAGAGTCACGGAGAATCCATACGCCAACGATAAAGACGTTGACATTCATATCAGTTTTGTAAACGGGTATCACGAAGACGCGTATCCCTTTGATGGACAGGGCGGAACACTGGCGCACGCGTTTTACCCACACAACAACTTGGGTTAGTATACAAACAAACGGATAAAAAAACCATTTGTTTGCATTTCGATTGACAAGTGTCATAAACCAAAACCAAAGTAATCACAAAGGCCAATCAGAACAAGGGAAAAGTATAACAACGAGGACTCGGCCAATGAAAATTCGGATTTTAATCAAGAAAACAACTCGAAGCGCGGGAAAACGCAATTGGCCAAAGTCGTGATTGGTTTTAGTATTGAATCTGATTTGATGAGAGGCTGGCGCGAGTTTCAAGGACAGATCATATTGCGAATTAAAGCAAAATCCCAGCACTACCGGCTTACTTTGGATACTAAGTCGAAATTGCTCTAAAATAATGAATCGGAAATAATTAACAAACTAAAAAAACACAGATTAAGAAATGAGAAGTGAAAAGGAAACGCGGAAAGGAAAAGGGGAAGAATGGAAATATGGTAAAAGATGAAATGGAAAGTTTAGAAAAGTTTCAGAGGGAGCTTTGGAACGGGAATAAGTAACGATCGGACATTGTGAATGGAAATGTAAAGAGGAGAACAAAGAAAGGAAAACAGTCTTTCAATTGTTTTCTTTGTTTTGTCTGTGTCTCTGGCAACCAAGTTGGAAAGGATGTTGTAAAACCGCGAGAACAAGTCAAAAGAGACGCACGCACAAGAGGTTATATTACTCCAATGCATTTGGATGAAACATTTGTAGATGAGCGCAAAATCTTTTACTCGTCTGAAGTTTCTCTCCTAGCCTTATATAATTAAAATTGTCTATATTTATCTTTGTTTTACAGGACTTTCGGGTGACGCACATTTTGACGATGCGGAAAGATTTACCACAGGGACATCTAACGGCATCAATTTGGACTGGGTGGCTATTCACGAGTTTGGACATTCTTTAGGTCTGGAGCATTCTAATGTGCGAGAATCTATCATGTACCCTTGGTACAAGGGTTATGTTCCTGATGTAAAGCTCACTAATGACGATATCCTGGGAATACAACAGCTTTACGGTAAGTGGCCAAACAAGCTCTTTTAAAGCGCAATTCCATTCATTGTTGCTCAGCCAAAAAATATGACGAGGAGCTTGTGACAGCTCAAAGTATAAAATTTCTGATGGTTTAGTTTTTCTTGCAACTATGGTTAAGGGAGTAACACGATCGAGTTTTTTTCAAATTAATTACGCAACTAAGTTAGCAAAATAATCTTTATAAAAACATTTCTTTCGATATTCAACTGAAAATTTGTTTCTAGGAGTAAGCTTTTTTAAAGTAAGGCAAAATCAAACAATGATGGTGAGAGCTATAGAGCAACGAGTGTCTCATACAAGAACGTCATTCTTTCATAGCTATGGCGCAAAACCATTTGTTTCAAACGCTAGCCATGCTTCGCAGCGTTTTTTGGACTGGAGATTTAATTTATTTTTTCAGGAAAACCCATCAATAAACCAGGACCCACAAATGGCCCAGCTGCGACGCCAGCACTTACAACCACTGAACCTCCGCTCCCTGAAGAAAATGATGTTTGTTCCATTCCTACCTATGACACGTTCTTTATGGGCCCTGACAGGCGCACGTACGCGATAAAGGGTACTCAATACTGGATCATCAAAGATGTTCCTGGTGCAGGCCTGGAGAGTGGACCTCACAGGGTTAAGGACTTGTGGAAGGAACTTCCTAACAGGATAGACGCTGCCTACACCTTCGGTGGTAACAGGCTGGTTTTCTTCAGCGGATCCAAGTGAGTGTCTGTCATTAATTCAGCTCTATCAACTTTTCATCATAAAACTTCTACACAGTTCCTGGCATTCTGTGGTCTTTTTCGCAGCTGTTCTTTTAATAGGCGACGAATATTTTTTTCAAACTTGTCGTGTGAGAAGGATACTGCATTCCAAGAGTTAAAAAAGTGCGTTTTATTGACCATTAGTGTTTTAAGTTGCGGCAACATGAGTTTTTCACCGTACAAATTTCCTTAGTGGGTGACCAATTCCTGTTTCTTATACCTTCTTCTTCAATTTCATGTGGAGATACAACTGAATGACTATATTTGATGTCATGCCATAAGCATCTTCCATCAAATACTTTCGTGTGGGGAAATACTAACTTTTCTCCGCGCGTTTTGATCGGATAAAGTATAGAGGTTCGGCTAACTTTGCTGGCTTTTTTTGCTAATTCTGTTTTCTCCTCTTAAGGTATTGGCGTTATTACTACGACAGCGGCCGTGATACATACAGAATTGAATACATGTACAAAGAACGTGCTATCACAGAATTTGGACTACCAATGACTCTAAAAGACATGGACGCTGTCTTTACATGGGGAAGAAACAAGAGAACGTATTTTTTTAAAGGTGACAAGTATTGGCGCTACAACGGCCGCACGATCGATTCTGGTTACCCAAGGAGCATCAGTGTTTGGGGAGGAGTGCCGGCAAATTGCAATTCTGTTATGAAATGGAGAAATGGCAAAACGTACTTCTTCAAAGGATCAAAATACTTCAGACTCGATGATTGGAGGATTCAAGTTGAGGCTGATTATCCCAAGAGTATAGCGCTGAAATGGATGAGATGCGAGAAAGAGAACTTAGCCGTAGAGAAAACCACTGAAACAAGCGGGGTGGACAAAGGAGTGAACGGGACACAGAGAGGCAGCTGTGATCATGATCACGAAGTCTCATCTGGGTCAGCGGTCTATCCAAGTGTTTTTACAATTTGTTTAATGGGTTTAGCTTTTCTTAGACAGAACTTTTAATTTGGAGTCACTTTTGTGTAGCAGCTTAGGTACTCGATCCCGATAAACTTTAAAATGATACCTTGCTGTCAGAGTGGCGAAAGTTGGAGACAAGCGTAGCTGCAAACACGCGATAAACGACTGTTTTATTGAAAAAGGACGGATTGCGTGACAAGCTACACATAAGTCACGCCACAATTCTTCCTCAAGAACCGAAAGCTTACAAACCTGGCTTTAAGTGTTTAGGAATATAATTTATTGCATTTGCTTCTACCATTTTTTGTACCAACAGCAGACGTTTTAAAGTTCTTCTTCTTCCAACTTTTCCCTAGGAACTGAGCAGTAGAAGAATTTTTTTTTCAAACTTAGGCTGTTTATAATTTATTTTTACATATTGTGCCATTTCTATTTTAATCTGTCTCTCTTGTACATATGAATAAAGGGGTAAGTTTCTAAAGAAACTGTGGTGCTGCGTCGGTGGGAGAGTATAGCAGGTAATTTAGTGTTAAAAACTGGGTTGAAAACGTAAATTAGCCGCCGTAAAGGGTAAAAAAGCTGACGTTTCGAGCGTTAGCCCTTCGTCAGAGCGATTAGGGTCTAATCGCTCTGACGAAGGGCTAACGCTGGCTAATTTACGTTTTCAACCCAGTTGTTAACACTAAATCTCTTGTACATAGCTATGAAAGTTGAGAAACCTCTCAAACTTTAAAAATTAATTTATGATTGAGGAAAAAAAATTGAGCAAATTGACTATCCATCAAAACCAACAAGTTTCTATTGCAGACCATACGCTGCAAAAATGAATGTACATGTGTAACTTATTCTTATAATAACATAGATTCGAATGGTTTATATTTTCTATTGAGATTATTTGTAATTTTTTTAAATCAATTGATGAAATGAAGACTATCACCGCTTATGGTTACTTTTAAATGTTTAAAAGTTTTTTTTTTTAATAAAATGTTTTACAGAATGTTTCAAAGAACAACCTTAAGCATGCTACGACATGCGAGAGTATTTTCTTGGGATGGATTGGGAGGGACAATTATCCTGTTCTCGGCTTCTTTGATTACCAAAGGGTACAGCATATTTATGTTTCATTGTCAAACCAGACAGTCCAACAACTTGGTCAGCCATAATTCAAATTAAAGAATTACTATATAATTCAGTCACTGTGTGAAAAATAAAATTAATCAAAAGGATCGTTTTTTAATAACTCCTTCAATAAGTGCACACATTCTTTTCAATTAATTATTTCTTCCTTCATAAGAAGCCTCCTACAAGAGGATTACAGTGAATAAAAGATAACTAACACAAAAAGAAGACAGATTAAAGCAACCAGAACGGCTTTTTTCCTTGTGAGCTTAGATCAACCTCTTGGGTTCTTCACCTTACCTTAGGGCATGCTGATGGGCGATGACAGAGTGAGAAACTCCCATATTTTGCCTATATGTAAATGCATGGCCCAAAGTGGCATAACTTTTGGGGACTCGAGTCTTCACCAAAGAACACTATTTAGCATCTTGAATGGGGTGTTCCTTTGAACCTATGACCTTGTACATGGTCTATAATTTGGAAATCCATGGTAAATGCATGGGAGGTGTAAAAAAAGTATTTACAAAAATATAATTAGATAAATCTGTTTTAAATTTCCTCGATGTGGATGTGGCCCATATGAACAATGTAAAAAAATCTGTTAATTTTTTTGCCTTAAACAAAATGTGATGTTAGTTTGAATAATGGTTCTGGTATTGGATCAACTAATATTAACCTAATTGACATTTTTATTTATTCTTGTCACTTGCCTGCCTGATACTGTATTGATGTTGTAAGGAAAAATTTAGTCTCGGTCACGGGTAAAGTGTTACAAATGACTGACATTTTGAACACCTGAGTGGAAGTCTTCATCTGAGTCAAGTGAGATGTTGACTTCTGCCAGGGCTGTCAAAATGTCAGTCACTAATAACGACAACAACTGTCTCAGGAACTTCAACCATGACAATATAACTAGATGATAAACTGTTTCTCTTAGGTTCAAAACATTACCTATCTATATACTATCACAATTGTAGCATATCAAAAATGCATGCAAAATTAATTTCTTCTTTCATTCTAGAGCTTCACCACAAAACCACAACAGAAGAATAAACAGGGTCAATAATACTAAACAGTCATTAAAACTAAATGTTAACTTGCACCTAATCAGCAACATTTAGAATATATTTTTTATGCTGACAAACACTGCAGGCATTTGGAAAAAGTTTTTTTAGATTGAATTTTTTTTTCATGAAATGTATGCCACATAACTGTTAAGACATCACCATGTGTTGAAAAGCTTTCTGAGCTACCAATTAACAAGAAAAGCCAACAAGTCATTAGAATTGGAAGCAGTACCAATATCCACTTCCTGTAAGAAATAAAAATGAAGTGAAATTATTATGTTAAATTATCTTTTTCAGTACAATATGCACATAATTGCTACCCCAAAAATGAATACAGTTAATAACAATCAAGTGGTAACTCCAAATGTTTTTCCAGGACTCATTCAACACCGAAACAATCATCCACCACATGGGGTCTCTATGCCCTGGTGAAAAACCTCACAGGATCTTTGAGGATCTTCAAGGATTGACAAAGACTTGCCAAAGATCCTTAAGGACAAGGATCTTTAAAAGATCTTTAAAGGATCTGTAAAAGATCCTCAAAGATCTTTGTAAGCAAAAACGTTTGTTAAGATCCTCAAGGATTTGATAAAGATCCTCAAAGGATATTACAAAGATCCTCATAAGGATCCTCGCAAAGTTCTTTTCAAGGATCCTTCAAGATCCTCAAGGATTTAGCAAGGATCTTTCAAAGACCCTCAAAAGATCCTTTCAAGGATCCTTTCAAGATCTTTGTAAGGATCCTTAAGGATTTAATCAGGATCTTGCAAGGATTCTAGTCAAGATCTTTGCAGGATCTTTTTGAGGATCTTTCAAGATCCTCAAGGATTTAATGAGGATCTTTTAAAGACCTTCTAAAGATCCTTTCAAGGATCCTAGTAAGATCTTTGCAAGGATCCTTAAGGATTTGATCAGGATCTTACAAGGATCCTAGTCAAGATCTTTGCAAGATCTTTTCAAGGATCCTTCAAGATCCTCAAGGATTTAATGAGGATCTTTTAAAGACCTACAAAAGATCCTTTCAAGGATCCTGTAAAGATCTTTGCCAGGATCCTTAGGAATTTGATCAGGATCTTACAAGGATCCTTAAGTCAAGATCTTTGCAGGATCTTTTCAAGGATCCTTCAGGATCCTCGAGGATTTAATGAGGATCTTTTAAAGACCTTCAAAAGAACCTTTTAGGGATCCTGCTAAGATCTTTGCTAAGATCCTTAAGAATTTGATTAGGAGTTACAAGGATCCTAGTCAAGATCTTTGCATGATCTGTTCCACAATCCTTTAAGATCCTCAAGGAATTGAAAAGGATCTTCCAAATATCTTTAAAAGATTCATTTCATGGTTTTGTACAGCTCTTTTTAAGGATCCTTTTTGAATTTGATGTGGATCTCAAAGGCAACTTTGTCAAGATTTCTACCACATCTCTGCATTATGAATTAGGTTCCTTTGAAATCCTCAAGTAATTTCAAACATAACAAAATTGTAAATTGAGGGCTCACTGTTTTATAATTTAAACACAACGAGGAATTTTCGCAGAAAATTATTGTGCAATGAGTGTAATGAAGGTTACCGCATAGCAACGCCATGCTCGAGGCTTTCGGGAAACTTTGTGACTACTTACATGACAACAAATAGGGTTTTGCATTATGGGATAGGAATTTATACGCGCCGAGATTTTTAACGGCCGCATAAAAACATAAGAAGCTCGTTGTTACGGCAAATATCATCGACAATGGTCGGAACTAAAGGGAAAATGTACACAGAAATAAAGGTAAAGGAAAGGCGTTTTCTGGAGTTCAGAAACAAGCGAAAAGAGAGACAGAAACAACCGAAATCGTCAATCAAACTCCAAGCAGGTCTCGCGATTGCTCTGACTCTGGGGCTGAATGAAAAGAATTCATTGGTACTTCTGGAAAGAAAATGAAGATGCCATCCTCGCCTAATGATTCTTACTCTGAGCTCTTGGAGAGTGAGGATGCAAATGATGTGTTACAGGGACAAGGATACAGGCTTATCGATCTAGAGAGATTCTCCTCGACGCTCACTGAAGGACATGTTTCTGAAGAAGGTGTGAATTTACTTGGTTCTGTGTAACCAACTTAAAAAGCTCTTTTAGAGGTTGTCATATGAATTCCCGAAAACACTTCTTTTGTACCTCAGGATGTATTAGTTCAATTAATCTGAAGTTTTCAGGGCTGTATCCTCTTACTGAGTTGAGTTGGATAAGCTGACAGTTTCTCTATAAGCTGAATTTTAAGTAAGATGTTGTGGAATAACTCACCTAATAATCTCGGTGAACTTTGAACGGGCATTGTGCCCATAATATAAACGACTCCAAAAGTTCCTCAGCTCATCCAAAAGAACGACCTTAGTACTTTGTTTTGACACTAAAAACACTTGATTTCATGCAATCTTTGTGCAGTTATCTTTTCTCAAGTTTACCTAGGTTTTTCACACCATGTGGTGGACAAATTGATCTGATGTCAAATAACAAATTAGTTTAGGGCAACACATTAGTTATATTCAGTATGTGTGATTCCTAAGCTTTCCTTTGGTATATAGGTTAATATGGTTCAGAAATATAGTCATTGAAGTACTCTTGCTTGCCTTTTTTTCATGTTTACCCCCTCTGTAAGAGTAGCCTGAGTCTGGTCATAGTCTAGTCCCAGACAAGTTTAACACATATATTTTGGTCTTCTTATCTTTGAGCTGGACTGTTGCCAGATTTTTTGGAAAATGAAAATCTTAGCACTAACCTAAAGTCTGAACAGAAATAGTAGTGTAGAAGTAGTCCTACTAGAAGAGGATGGGTAATTCTTGTTTAGCAATAAAAAAAAGTTTTATCTTCATTTTTTTATGTTTGGTTCAATTTTTCTTTTTAACTTAGTATGAGGATTTAAGTATGCTTATTTTCTTGTCAAAATTTCGAAGGTTCTATAACATTCTTGCCAAGATCTTCAACGATCTTCCATTTCCTTGCCAGGATCTTCAAGGTTCACTGACATTCTTGTCAAGATCTTTAAGGATCTTCAAATCTCTTGCAAAGATCTTTAATTTGGCTGTCAAAATCTTCAAGGATCTTTCTTTTTTATGCCAAGATCTTCAGAGATCTTTCAATTTATTGCCAAGATCTTTAAGGGTCTTTTATTTTCTTTCCAAGATCTTTAAGGATCTTCAAAATTTTCAAAAAGATCCTTGAAGATCTTGGCAAGAAAATGAGAGATCCTCAAAGATCTTAACAAGAATTTGGAAGATCCTCAAAGAATTTTCAAAGATCTTTAAAGGATCTTCAAAGTTCATGTAAAGATCTTTGAAGATCCAGACAAGATCTTGACAGGAAAATGAAAGATCCTTAAAGATCTTGTCAAGAAAGTCAAAGATCCTCAAAGATCTTGGCAAGAAAATCAAAGATCCTTGAAGATCTTGGCAAGAAAATGAAAGATCCTTGAAGATCTTGGAAAGAAAATCAAAGATCCTTGAAGATCTTGGCAAGAAAATGAAAGATCCTTGAAGATCTTGGCAAGAAAATGAAGGATCCTTGAAGATCTTAACAAGAATTTTGAAGATCCTCATGAAGATCCTCAAGAGGATCCTCAAAGGTCCTCATGAAGATCTTGTAAGATCCTTAAAGATCCTTGAGAGATTTTCACCAGGGTGTGCCACTTGTAGTTCGTTAAATTTGAAAACAAACTTACATTTCCCTCCTTCTTAACCACTGCTTTAATAGAAATGTACATTTTTGTTCCCTACAGAACTTTCAGTCATTTTAAACAACAAAAATATCAGGCTGCAACAATAACAACAGAAAGATTCCAATCTGTAAAGTTTTCATACTTAAAGCTGCTAGGTGATTTTTGGGGGGTGGTAACTGTCGATTTTCAAAATTAAATAATTCTTTCCTGTTAATAATAAAAATTGAACTTTGCTTGACATTCATAAGGAGATGTACTTAGCAAAAGACACATGGATTAGGTACAGTACTTACTTTTGTTTCAGCTGGAGAAGCTTCTTTGGAATCATTCTGCTCTTTTGGGGATGAAGATTTACTGGCAGCTGATGACTGTGGCATCTCAGACTCGAGATTTAGTTTACTTGCATCTTTCTTCTGTGGTGTCTCTTTAGCTAAACTCGAATGATTTTCTTTGGGTGGTGTATCTGACAAAGGATTCCCTCTATTTTCCTTTGAATTTGTCTCTGACGCGAGACTTGTCTTGCTTCCTTTTGAAGGTGTGTCAGACAGCAAATTTCTCTTATTTAATCCAGGAGGTATGTCTGATGCAAGACTGCCTTTACTTCCTTTAGGTGGTGTTTCTGATATAAGACTTGCCTTGCTTCCTTTAGGAGGTGTGGATGCAAGGCTCCCTTTGCTGCCTTGGGGACTATTACTAGGGCTAAACTTCTGACCCTCAAGAAGAAACTCTTTTCGTGACAGAGGCTCTGAACCAGGCAAACTCCTGCTGATGCTTGTGTCTTTGGAGTCTGTGTCAGAGTCATGTTGTTTCTCTGTTTTAACCTCAACTGGTACAATTACAGTATTTAGTGTTTCTAGATCAGCTTCTAGTGCATGTTTTAGTTGCTCTTCAAGTTCTCCCTCCTCCAGTAAATGAAGATCTTGTTGGCTCTAAAGATAATTGGAAAGAGAAATCGTTGTACAAAATTTAGCAACAATTTCTCCTGGTACAGCTGATGAAATTAGTGATAACAGTGATTAATGTGTGATGCAGAATGCAAGTTTAAGGGCTTATTTATAGCCCATGACTTTTGGAAGCTATGAACCATCCTCCTCATTACATGCTTTTGAAAGAACAGCCCTAAAGTTGTATGTAACTCTGATGCATTTGCAGCCTCTTTGATCAACTCCTTATGTTTCAACATGGTTTTGTCATATTATAATGAAAAATAATGGTAATAGGACTGAGTAGAGTCTAATTCAGTCAGACAGAATTGGACAACAAGAAGTCCTTTTACCAATTGATAATAACTGTTACAATTTCTGAAAAAAACAAATAAATTCCTCCATTTTGGAAATTCTCCAGTTTTTTTTCAGCATAAGTGGATATAGCTATGATTCTAATCAATTCTGTGATTGGTGGATTTAGCTGTTTGGACCTAGTATGATTGACTGCTTGTCCAATTATAGGTGTCCAATTACAGCCAACTGTCCAATTACACTGTCCACTTACAACTGTACAGAATGGTTAGTGAAATATAAAGAAGCTAATGCATCAATCACATTTAAGGAAATTGTAATGGTTATTGGACTTGAAATTGTCCAAATGGAAATACTTATTGCAAAATACACATCAGTATGTGAGGTGTCACCATCTTGGATGTTGTAAATAGTTTTTAAGTGCACCATTACCTTTGCTTACACCAGCCCCTCCCCAGCCTTCCCAGTCCACAGCAATGCATTTCATAAGTCATTTTTTTATATCACACTGCAATATTCACTTTTTTAGAATAGCACAATGTCACTTGATAAAAATGAAAAAAAATTTAGTGAGGTGAAAGGATTAAAACATTGATAATGAAAATGTTTGTTAGGGTATGGAACCACAACAACCAACACACTCCATAAAAAAATTCCAAACCACAGACTGAAAAAAAATGCATTATCAACACTCACTCGTGTTTCCCAGGACCATGGAGATGAAAATTGATCTTTGGAATGGATTTCCTATTAAAATAACAAAACCAAATAAAAATGGTATAAAAATCACATAAGGTGCTCAGTCACACAAGACACAATGATTCCATTGCATAAACTAACCACTTGACTTTTAAAAATGTTAGCAGAATGCAATATAGGTACTTGTTTAAATGAGTAGGTATACATCACATGTATATTAGCAATATTTAAGATTAAAAATAATCAAAATACATACATTAAAGCTAAACAAACTGAACTGTTACAAAAAAATAACTGGATAAGTGTGTTTGTGTAAAAGGTGAAAGTACTGTTGGTTTAATAGGATTATAGGAAATTGAGTTTTGAGTTTGGGTTTTGGGCCAAGAGGGTTGGTAATCCACAAGTCTGGGATTTGACTCCTCATATAAAACGGGGTGTGGGATGGGGGGAGGGGGCTCAGATCTTTTTTTTGTATTGCACTTATGATATAAAGGGATAACAACTTTTCCTATTCAGTGACTGAAACCAATGGTATCTTTCTTATTCTCTCAACTTTACCTGACAAAGATTTTATTGCCAGCTGCTGTAACATGCATGTTAAAACACATTTCAACCCTGTCAGGCACCCAAGTTTAGAACCTGCAGTTGCGTGCACTAATAGATTTTTGTGCTCACAACTAGCTGGAGGTAAGTTCACAATCAAGTATTTCACTCAGTCTTATTTCACATTCACAAAGTATGTGAATTAATGCTTGCCAGTCTTCAAAAAGTTCAACCTCCCTAGACCATTCTAGAATTCCTGTTGGTGGCTCTAAAAATTTTAGTCGCAAAACTTTCTGTTAAATTTTGTGAAAATTACACAATAAAACATCGACGATCTTCGGCCGATACAACGTTTAATTTCTCTATTAATTGTAACCCTCATGACATCTCAAACAATGTTTGAAATGCACTCTTCAAAACATGCGAAATATAATCAAATTAACTTACGTCATTCACGATTCGCGAATAATTATGAACAAAACTCGACGAGCCTTCTGCTAACATGAAAAAGTTTCTACAGATAGCTGAACTTAAAAGTAATATTGGTGAACAAACTACGTACATGTGATTGTGAGCAAAATACTTTTCAAGCCGAAAAATCTACGTCATGTGTAACGAAATCATTTTGACATACTTTTTCAAAACGTTTACAACAACCACGCCCAAGCTTTCTTTAGTAAATGAATCACGCTTCATGATCGAACTGAAAGTGTGACGGTTGAAGGGATTAAAATAAAGAGGAATTTTCTAGGTATATTCGTCACCCTGTCGCAAAATAAAGCTTTTAGCTTGTTTCCTGGAAGCATTTAACCATGTGGGAATGTTCACTATAAAACAAACCTTGAAAATGAAACACAAAAGCTCACCGTGACAGATGTTATGCTATCTCTCGGGTTAAAATTGCCCGGCTCTTCAGACCCTGAAATGCCATGGGCCAATCTCAACACTGGAAACCAATCTGGCTTTCTCGTTGAAAAAGAATCATCTAAATAATAGTGTTTTTTCACTTTGGGACTGACCATTCGTTCATCTATGAGTTTATCCTGTTCGTCGGGACTTAAGTTATCCCATTTGTTGCCTTGCTCGGCCATCACTTCGCGTTGTTCAGTGATGATTCTCCGACTCATATGATTCAAAGACTCGAAATACGAGAGAACGTATTCATTCATGTTTTCGACACCGCTTACATACTTGTTTTTCGGTTCAAAAGAACACTGCATGGTTGGAACTTTCTGTTCATTCGTTGTCTCGTCCACGATAGACTCCTCCATTTCATCGATTCTTTCAGCAAACGCCTGTTCGATAGCTGCGGCCACTTCCGCTTCAGAGATAATGGCCGCCATGTTTACTAACTATCATTGACTCAAGATTAACCTTTGTTCTAAAGATAATTGTGATTGGCTAGAGTGTAAAACCTAGCCAATCAAATGGGGTGTATTATCATAAGAACAAAAAGAGCGCGCTGTTAGTTCGAAAGCAACACCGGACTTGAGCGAGGCTAGTGCAGCGTTTAAAAGTACACTAAACATGTAGTTCCTTGAAATTTGAAACCGGTGTGGTCCTTCCACTACTTCCCTGCTATTGCATTAAGTTGCAGCAATGGTGCTTGTGCTCGAAAGAATACGATGATGATCGAAAACCGCGAATACACAGCCACTGCTGCAGTGGAGAATCGCTCCGAAGATTTCACTTCCGGTCACAAAACGAAGAAGATGACGATTGCCTTCACGACACTTTTGGTGGCAATAGTTGCTGTTTTTGTTGATCGCTTTGTCATAATGCGAATTCAACGCCAATTTTCTTACACAGAGGGTAACAGTGAAGCCGGCGTAAGATTTGATGTCGTTGATGAAGAAGTGCTTAGCCTGTTTGTGACATTCGATGAAAACTTGGATGGGGTTCTGGATTTGTCGGAATTTATCCAAATTGCGAACAGAATTTTGCGTCGAAAAGTAAGTAATCGCGCTGTTATTTATTTTTTTTTTTAAACTCGTAGAAATTCACTTGTGGATACACGCAGAACGATCTCAATCTTGTGTGGGAACACGAGAGGGGACTGAAATGAAAATCATGCTTAGCTGAAGGTTTAACAGGCTCTGCAGTTTAAAAATATTTGATCATTACTTCTTCGGCCTTCACAGCTTCATCGTCAACTTCTCTGTTGCTTTTCCTACCTCTTATCCTCACTCTAAGTCTACTAGTAAAAGCCGCGTGCGGTTAAAGCTCAATCGTTGTTATGTGTAGGTGTTAGGGATCTCGCTGACTTAGGATGTTGATGAGTCATTGGCGTGCACTAGTTGAACATTAGAATGAGGAAGGTGCTGCATGAAAAACTCTCCTTACCCCTCTGGATTTCACTGTGCTTTTTAAATCTTAAGCATTTAAGGGTCAAATGGAAGAACATAGTAAATCCTCAGAAGACCTTGAACTTTGAAGTTTGAAATAAACGTGGTTAGTGCTTAACAAACGAGCCTCACAAATGTTACGAGAACATTAATTATACCTTAACAACTATGACAGTTACTATAGCGGAAAAATCCGTAGTTCCTTGAATGTTGTAAACAATTTTTTTTTCGCTATATCAGCTCAGTTGTGTTAGAGTGATACTACAGCAATGCTGGTTGTATCTAAAAGAACAAAAAAAAAATGAGTACAAAAAGGAAAGATGCAGCAAATAGCTGAGGAAAACTCTAAGAATCCTTGAACTCTCAACAACAGAATAAAGTGTTTGACACTAAATGCTTTTATTACAATATTGGTTGCAACTGTTGCTATTCTTTTGAATCATTTTGGCTTAACAAAAATTCAGCTTGAATTCACAAACAAAGTGGTGAGAGGTAAAACCTGAGTGTAAGACATGGTGTTGTGGATGAAAATTTAAGGAACAACATTTATTTTGAATCCTGTGATGAAAACTAATGGATGGTCTCCTTGATATGCCAGAATTGGCTGAAGATGTAATTTAGTTTTTGCATCAAAAAATTTGAGTTAGGTTGGGTCGAGAGTTAAAAAGTATGCTTTCAAAGAGTTTGATATACTTCAGCTGGAGTAATGTTTGTCTTAATCTTGTATTGGAGTTTGAGGAGGAATTGGCAAGAAATTTAATGCTAGTCGCAAAAAGATAAGCTACATCATCGACTTTTAACAGCTCTGCTCTAAAGGCTATTTCTTCAGCAACTACTAGGTGAACCAAGAAGCTTAAATTATACGTGCCTTTTAATATATTTTTGGGCCTATAAGTGATCTCACTGCATGGCCTGGAATGTTAATGTTGTTGAATCACAAGACACTCCTGAGACCTTAACTTAATTAATTATTGAAAAACCAAAATGAAATACATCCATATATATATAACTAACCCAAATGCCGAAAGCAGAACAGAATTATCCATTGAGTCACTCCAAGGGGTCAAAAGGTAACATCTGATGTTTTTAACTCAGGCACCAGCTGCTGAAGGACCTCATCAAATGAAAGTAGCTGACAGCAGTAGTGATACTTCTGCACCAGATGTGACTCACATGGCTGCAATAGAACAGTTGATTGTAATAAGTAATTTTACTTCGCTGGTGCTCACATCAATGACCAAGTATTCTGATGATCATTCTTCAGGGTTTGATGTGAGTATTAATTTTGATGTGAGTTAAGTAAGCCATGCATCTTGGACAAGAATAACAAAATCTACCATATTCATGTAAAAAATTTACTACATACTGTAGTTACTGAGTCTAGTAAATAAGATTTTTTTTCATTTTGAATTTGCTGAATATTTTAATAAAACCATTTAGAAATATCTGTTACACATGAACAGATTTATACAAAATTTACTTTGGGTAATACTTTTGACCTTTTGAATTTCTGACTATTGGCGTAATTGTATGTTTAAATTGAATTATACTGAAACGTGAAAGTTAGACAACAAGCAGTCCCTCCTTTTTCAGTGAAGTCTGTCAAGTGAGGAAAAAAATTTTAAAAAATTGATGTTAGCAGGCTGCACAGAACTCAGGGATTGAGACACACAAAAATTGATGTCAGCACCAAACATGTGCCTCACACCCAGAGTTCTGCGCAGTGTGCTAACATCAATTTTTTTGTTTGCGGAATTTTCTATTTAAATTGCATGACAGAATTGGGAGAACAAGAGGGACTTCTCACAGTCTAGTTAAAAAGAGATTGTGCTTATCTATATTTGTTGAATCAAGGGATCTGACTTTGCCCCTTGTAAATTACAACAAAGGGGTCTGTTGAAGTTGTAAGTTATAAACATGTGTGGTTTTTTTTTCCTAGGGAAATGAAATTCAAATGCAGGGACTGAAATCATGGAACACCTCTTCAGTTCCCATGGCAACATACTCAGTAGATGAATTTAGAGCATTTCTACCTTACCCAGTCCTTGAACCACCATTAGGCCAACCATGGCACATTGTAGAGTCAAGGATTGATAAAGATGGTACATTGTGCCAATTTTTATTTTAACTTCAATTTATAAAATTGATAAATTGATAAATGTGGTATTTATCTCAAAAAAATGATGGAGGTACTGAAGGAAAATCCTTCCATTTTAAGTAACAAGATTTATTTTAACTACTGTTTAATGGACATAATCAATTTTTTTTTGGAGGCTTTACCTCTTTTTCCATTATTGTTCAAGATGTGATGTGAACTTTCAAAAATGATTTCCAGCAATATTGCTTACCTAAAAAACATTTTTTTTTCTTCTGGTGATTTCTGTAAAACTGCATTATTTCTGGATCTCCAAATTAATGGCAACTTAGAATGATCATACATTAGCTAGACACTCTGCCTTCTATTGTCCATCCCTCTCTCCTCTTCCCTTAATCCCGCCCCAATACTATCACAAATTGTTGCTGGTATTCTTTTAAATTGTAACTTCATTACCCTGCTGTCCAATGCTCATAGTCATAAATGAATTTAAATGCGCAGGTCCAGGTTTGACCAGCAATAGACACTACCCCACCCCTGTGAAAGGGAGACTAGCCATATTGTACAAACTGTTGAGTATGTTCCATCCACGGCCGTTTCTGCTGACCAGGTTTGGTCCACAAGGAACAGTTGCCTGTGTCCGAGCAGAGAGCAAGGACTACTTGGACATTGTTTTCAGGTTTTCACCTTTTTGTGTTTTAATATGTTTATACGAGAAATCCAATTGTCCGGCTGGGTTGCATGTCAAGTAAACAACCTCTAAAGGCCATTATGATTCATTATTAACTTTAACAGAAAGCAATTTTTTATACTCAATGGCCCTATGCAGCTGCAAGAGCTTATCTTGCAAAGCACCACTGAATTAGACTATAAAGAGGTTTTAAACCAATGGTATACTCTTGCTCAGCAGAGCTAGATTTAGCATCAAGAGATTTTGAACCACAAACTACTAATTGAAATACGCCAATTTTCCATTGAGTGATCATCAGAAGCAGAATGAGAGCAAGAAAAATGTGGCTTGAAATAGTTCATTTAATCAAGTAGCCAATGATATTTGTAATACAATGGCTGCAGATACTTTTAAGAGGCCAGAAGTTCAGCATGTTATAACTCATTAATGGATTAGAAGGAAACTTCGCATTAACCGGTCGCTAAGAAGAGTCTCAAGGATGTCTCTTAATTCATAAGTTTTATTGCAATTTGGAAGACACCTTAGTCTGAGTAATCGAATACATTGAATGGTTTTTTCTAGATAGTGTAGTTTTTAATCTCTTAGACCAAGTTGGATGATTTGAAGGCGAACTGGTAAAGGTGGGGGAAAACTCGTTTTACGTAAGGGGACGACTGACTTGCAAAGGTGGTTGGGGCGAACTTGTAATGGTTCACGTTCGTCACTTAGTGCTTGAAGGGCATTTTGACTTTCCTTTTGCCAGGATACATGCAGAGTTTCAGCTGAACGAACCTCCTTTATTGCCATTTTGGTTCACTCCTGCTCAGTTCTTGGGTAATATTGTGATAAAAAAAGATGGGACTCATGTAGAGTCTTTTCACTTGGCTGTGCCTAATAATAAAAGTTTGAACGTGGGTGAGTATTATTAAAGAAACTAGGGTACATTGTAGAGCGCTCATGTTTTCACCCCTAATAACGTTATTGACACCTTTAAATTGACAATCCAATAGTGTAGAAGATTAGCACACTAGTGCTGCGCAACGAAAGAGAAACTCCTTTTGAATACGGGACTCCAAGAATCCACTTGAATTTGACTTGTCCTAAACATCTGAGTGCCAAACTGGTATCTGTGACGCATTACTTCAGTCGGCGGCAGAGCCAGGATTCTTTGCATGGTCGTTCGAGGTTCGACTCTTCCTAGCCTCTTAAATTGTTACTTCATTCACAGCCTGTTTTTGAGAGCTAACAATATGATCGAGAACTGGAGCCAAACCATGCAAAAAACCAGGAGCGATGGAAACGCAGCCTCACTGCAGTGATTTATTTACTCATTTACTATAAGATAGTGAAATAAAATATACAAAATATATTCACCAAGTGAAATGCCCAAGGCCTTTAATTTGGTTAGGGAATTATTGTTACTATTAATATAGTTTACACATCAAAACATCAGGTTTTTTTTATTCTGAAGTCGATGTAGCTTATTACTATAACTATTATAGTTCAAGTGAATTGTTTCCATGTTTTAACTTGTTTAGTTCTTTCCTACAAGAATTGTATGAGTTTAAAAATGTGCTTTCTTTTGTCCATTTTAGATATGGAATGGCTTGTCTCCGCTGTAGCGGAAGGGGACACAGGTAGAACTGAAATGCTCAATACATAAACAATCGAATCCAGCTGCACAAAGTAGAGTACAAATAACGCCTGAATAGAGCACAAATATCCTGCGATATTGTACGGTTATTTGGACGGTTGGTTATTTTGTACTGTAAAAAACCTGTTTAACCAGTCGGCTGCGCTCGCTACGCTTCTCTATCCGCTTTGCTTTTCCCGCCTTATAAGAAATGAGCAGAAAGACTTAGCGGAAAAAAATAGCAGTGGGGTAATAAATAACCTACTAGACGTTTTGGTGTGTAGTATCTCTAAGTATCTTAACTTGTTGTTTGTATTGTGACTCGCCCTACGGGCTCGTCAAAATACAGCACAACTCGTAAAAATACTTAGCGATACTACACACTAAAACGTCTAATAAGATATATTTAGAGGCCAAAGATATAACAGATCCCTAGTCATTTAGGTACACTTCACTTAATGTACGTTGTCAAACAACTAAAGGCTGGTTTTCACTGGCGACGGAGTCGGAGTCAGAGACGTAGTCGGAGTCGTGAGAACGATTCCGACCGAGGGAAAATCGAAAATCGGAGACATTAGTAGAGTCATTAGGTCATAAGCTGAACGGAATCGGAGTCGGTAGAATAAGAACGGTTTCATTCTCTTCCGATTCCGCTTATGACTCCGACGCTTATGATCCAGTGAAAACTATAGATTATCGGAGTTGAAAGCAGAAGCGCAAGAGCTAACAAATCCAAATGTTAATTCTTGAAACCTTCTTTTGAAAAAGTTGGACTGACGCATGTACTTTAGCGCCTCAACAGCAATTTGATGCGGAGCACCACTCCGAATTTTCATCTCAGGTCTGACTTACGCAGCACTTGAATAACCAAAACCACCCATACAATAACGGAGAAATTACGAGCGCCCTGATCGATCAAAATCGATCAAAAACTGGAAAAGTTTGTAAACCTACGGCTAGTGATGTACAAAACTTTTCTCTTGTTCTCCCAACATCCCAAGTGCATGGGTAATTACGCCGATAAATTGATAGAAAGTGCAGTCTATTTATTATTTACTTATGAGGAATACATCAGGAACTGGCCGAGGGAAGGGTATTTCCAGTTGACAGAGCTTGTTTCCTCGTAATACAGAAAAAAAACGCGTATAAGAACCTAAACTTTGAGAACCTGTTAGGCTGAAATTTCTCAGTGAAGCACCTATCTTATAATTATAAGAACCATTCTTGGCTAAAATCTAAATAAAAGTTTTTTTTTTAGAATTTAAAGTTTTTCAAATTTGATACTGTACATCGCATGCGTTACAAAAAAGGTTTCAAAAACTAGCCAGAACACCGACAGTGTCGTAAGACCATAATACTGTTCTGTCAATACATCCATAGCTGTGCAACATATCCGACCGTGTGTATAAGTTAACCATGTAAGCAGGACACTATGAGGCTGGCATATAGCGGAGCATCACAACCACACCCACCAATAAAAGTTGTTTTGTCTACAAAAAAAGCAAAATCAAAAATTAAGAACTTGATTAAGAACCCAGGTAGCCTAATTTCCCAGTAAACACCATTTATATAAAACCTTTAGAGGCTAACTTGAAAAAACCTGAGGTTCTTAAACGCGGGTTTTTACTGTATTTCTTTCTCAATGTAGACACAAGTTATGAGAGCAGTGGGGGGCCTGGAGACATGGAAGTAGACATTGGTTAGTAGAACTTTTCATAGTCATAAAACTTATTGAAAAAATGAAAGGTTAGCAAATATGACTCTAGATATGCTTCTCCTACCGTTTCAATTTACTGTGACAATCAGGAGTAATTCAAGATCACGATAAGTTTTACATAACAAAAGTTGCATGATCCTCTTAATTTTTGAGATGTAAGACCACTCAAAACAAATTACGATTTGATACCTTACCTTTTCCCACACCTTATTTAGACAGTTTGCTTGTTTTCACTGTGAGGGTTCATTGATTCCTATGTTATTTTTTTTTCTTCAGCCTGATTGGCAGTTGTGGTTTTCCCGCTCTCAATTGAAATATTTATGCTATCTCCTAATACAGATTCACAACTTTTAAGTATAAATGTTTTTTTCCTCAGGGTTTCTACCCCAAATGGAGCTTAACAGTGTCATGCCTTCGATTCTGCCTGGTCAACAACAAACTGATGAAGAAGTAGAATCCACCAGCAAGACTATCAAGTGGGACAAAGAGATTTCATTTGACAAGGCTTACAAAGCGCTTGAAGATGCGTTCTATTCTTTTAAAGAGGTAAACTGCATTTATAAACTCAACTGTCAAGGTTTAGTTGCTTGGTCATTAAATTTGACAAACTACTAACTGAATGATTAAGTAAATAAGCAAATGGATAAATGCAACACCATACATTTTTAGAAAAATGTTTCTAGAGCATTCAAATGATAAGGCGAGAAGTAATAAAAAACCGTTTGTCTGATGCGCGGAAAAACGCGCGTCATCAAGTCGTGATTGGTCAGTTTAGCTTTGAATCTGATTGGTTGAGAAGGTGGCGCGAGTTTTCTGAATCAATCGCACAGCGAGGTAATCTAAAACCAAAGCAATCCCAAATGATCTTCTACTCAGAAAACTCGCGCCACTTTCTCGACCAATCAGATTTAAAACTAAAACCAATTGCAACTTGAAAACTCGCGTTTTCCCGCGCATCTGGCAAATTGTTTGTTTTTACGTCGAGTTTTCATTGGATTTTTGAGATGAATACCCTTCGTGCAAATTGGCGAATTTTATGATTACTATGGTTTTAGTTATGTGACGCTCCATCGAAAAGTGCACTTACTAGCGCATGACTTTGTTGAAGTGATTAAAGATAAAAGGAGACTCTAACGGACCACTCGACTTCCAAGATTCAAAGCTTATCTCCTTGATCTACATTTCAGGTTCCCTACGTGTCCTTTGAAGATGCACTCAATAGGGCCAAAGAAGAAAAAAAATTGGTTCATCATATTCTGCTGTGGGGAGCCTTAGACGACCAATCATGCTGAGGTATAATCTTTAATCTTATCCAATGTTTCACCAAGACTTTTTTGTAGTTATTCAGTTAAATACCTTCAGACAGAGGTTCTTAACGTGCGTTGTCTTATGATCGCTTGTATCAGTGTCCGTCTTTCCGACTGGCCGTTGGGATTTGTTTGGTTTGGTTACGCAGTCCCCCCCCCCCCGTATCCCCTCGCCCCCCTCCCCCAGGCTCAACGGAGTGTGCTTCATGTTATGCGAGAAGAAAATAGAACGTCAGGTCGCTTGTTATACCAATCACCCTTTTTTTTGTCGACGAGAGTTAATGCTAGTCGACGATAAACAACGAAAGTTAGCGAGATTTGACAAGAGTTATTTAATGTTGGAAAGAGTGCAGTGATTTGTGTAAATTGGTTCACGTTTATCAATTAAAGCGCGACCTTAGAAGATTGATTTGCCTTGAATTCAAAGGTTCGGGGCGGACTCTCCGAGAAGGTCCGTTGGAGAGCCCGCCCGTGGTCCACATGTTGAAGAAGAAATTCATCAGCAGCTGGACACTTGTTGCAGAGCTAAAGGTTTGTAACTAAAAAGGCATATTGTTTCTAGAATATGTACTGCTGCTCGCTTGTCTGTTCGCAGTTTCGTCGTTCCATCAGTTCATTGGCTGTTTTTTGCTTTTTCTTCCTTAAAGCAAAAGGAAGCCTTCCTTCTGCTTCTGCGTAATGTATAAACTTCTTCACTTGTTTTTTTTTTTTTTTAATTTGAATATTTCTATAAGGAAGTTCTAAGATTCTTCACTCATCGTATTCACAGGATATAGCAGCAAATGGGACTAACTTAGAGGTGACTAAAGCAGCCCAGGCACATCTGGATATTTACAAGTAGGCCGAAACTGTTACTCAATACATTCATTGGTCAATCCAAGAGTTTAAAAAAACATCTTGAGTTCATAGGAATCGGATTACGCTCGTTGTTATGTATTAGGACTTTTCCGTTCACCACAGAACGAAAAGCTTTCTCAAATAATTTAATATACTCTCCAGGGCGTAATACTTACTTTGGAAATGAACTCGTTTGCTTCCCGTCATTGCCCACCTCACTGAAACCGCAAAGGTCTGTGTGTGGACACTTTATACCTACAAGATACAGCTTTATAAAATAATTTAAATAGTACGCGCGCTCTGATTGGCCATAAAACCATTTTACATGAGCGTATGTAAACACGGTTTTCGTTCCTCTTTCATTATTTATTTTATAAAAGAAATGTAAAATGGTTTCCGTGTTTACATAGCCCGATCTGGAAACCACTCCGCTTCGCGTCGTGGATTCCAACGCTTATCTCGTGTTCTCCCAACCTCCCGCGTGTTTACATCAGGCTATGTAAACACGGAAACCATTTTACATTTCTTCAGTATAGGGCATCTATGAATTAGCAAGAGGAGATTAAACTAACAAACTGCATATCTTACTGAAGCTTCGCTCCTTCTTGTAACCCACAAACATTTTCCAAGCCATTCCCATTACATGTTTTGTTTCCCCTCTTCTGACAGACCTTTTGTCAGTGTGTCGGTGTTGTTGTTGTTGTTGTTTTTTGTTTTTGCTGTTCTGTTTTGTTGTTTTTTTTTTTCTGTTTTGGTTAAAAAAAAAAAAAAAAAAGGAGAAAAAAATCAAAATTTTAGAAACACCATCTGGCAAGATGGTGCACTGTAGTGCTATTTGAGATAAGTTTTAGCAGAACTTGCTCTCTTGATCTTATGTGGAAGCGCGTGGTGATAACTAAGTTTTTTAATAAAAATCGAAACCTTTGGCATTACTGTCATATCAGAACGCGCGCCTGCAATCAGACTTCTGTGCCCTGAACTCAGTGAACTTTCAATAATTATTTCTTAGCTTCCTTTTCTGTTGTTGTTGTTGTTGTTGTTGTCGCTGAAGCTAGAGTTTCTCGTGGTGCCGCCGAGAGCAACTATCAAGTCTCTCTCGTGCTCTCCAAACTTCCCGCGTGAATCCATAACTCTATATACGCACGTTAAACATGAACCAATTTTTAAATATCACTGAGATATGTCTCTGCTCGAGAACGAGAAATGACCTCGCAAAAACAAGACCAATATGGGAGGGTTGGAGGGGGAGGGGGGGGTAAGTCTCTTTGTTTACACCTCTCTTGAGGTAAGTATGACGTTATTGTTATTGTTTATTGGGAAATGTTTATGGAGGGTCTCACGTGCGTTCGAAGTAGACATCATTATACCAGGCATACACGACGGTTTCTCACGAAATTTTCTTTGCAGGTTTCCCGTGATGTTAGTGGTCTCTCTTCCAAACGGAACGGTTGTGTCAAAAATGAATGCAAATGATTTAATGGAGAGGCAATCAGGCGAAGAAATGTAAGATAACGGGCTTTTTTGTTTAATTCATTACTTGACTCCTGAGAAACTCACAAGGGTAATTTTCGTCCAAATTACATCATATTGCACCCTTTTTCATGGATGATCTAATCACTACGTAAAGAAGCAAAATCCTGTATTAAGCCACATTGAAAGAGGAGGTTGTACCAAGAACTAGAAGTCCTTGATTTTCATTTGTTATTCCTCAGACTTCCACCAGGTTTTGATGATCTTCTGTCGCATATTTACTACAAGTTTCTGGAAGAAGGTATCACGGGAGCCAAGAAATTCAACGAACTCTAGCTTAAGCAAAAAAATTAACAAGTGAATGACTGACTATCGTAAAAAAGCTACATCGTTTCATGTAGACAAATTTCTCCGCATATTTTGTTACTTTTTTTCATACAATATCTTTATTAATAGCAAGATTCAGTTCTTAAATCGTGTAAGAATTCGTTCAAAGTACAGCTAGGATGTTCTCTTTCTAACTTTCCCTACCATTTCAGGAGTTTCAATAACTTTCCATAAGCAGCTGCTGAGTGTGTACTAGGCGGCCGTGCCTTTATAACAGTATTCCCCTTCACAGCAGTTCTTGTACTCTTTTCAGTCACGCAACGTTCCTTCCCTTCTTTGGGAGGAAAGTTGCGTGACGAGTCCAGGAACGGCTGTGAAGGAGAGTAGTAGAAGGACCGTAAGGTGAAATCCAAACAGTAGACTGCAAGCTAAACAGACGGTACTACGAGGTTTTACAAGCAATATCTTTATTTTATATCAATTTTACAATTTTTTAATGTAATGTAGAGGACCAACATTTGGCTTCCGTTTTCCTCTTACAATTATTAGTATTGTTGTTTCTATAGTTATCATTACTGCTATTGTAATTGTTTTTTTGTTGTTATCATCAGTGTTGTTCGTTCATACTAACTCTAAATGACAATGACTTTTCCAAACGCGAAACTTCGTGTGAAAGTTGTTTGATGTACTGGGAAAATTGAATGAAACGACCAGAAATATTTTTAGTAGTTTCGATTGTCGTCGTGTTGTACCTTAAAAAGCTTCTGACCAGTCACATACTTGTAAGTCGAAAGTTTACACAGAAAGTAGAAGTATGAAATAAATTATTATTAATACAAAATCTTTGTTCAAAATGCCTTGCGCGTTCTCATCACGGTGACTCTGCTTTAGGAGGAGGGAATGCGAACAAGGCTTCACCATTGGTGTTCCATATCTTGTAGTCTGCCGATAAGAACTCGTATGCTACAAAAAAAAAAAAGGAAAGAAAGAAAGAAAGAAACGTACCCAACGAGGAAATTAATGCGCGACTCATGTTGATCGAGTTCAGGGGTGAGCCAGGAAAACTGGTTCGAGTCCCCGAGGCTCACTGATAAACTTGAGAAAGATGTTTTTTTCGTCTCGTCACGAGCGTGCCGCTTTCACAAATTCCACTGCCACAGAAATAACTACAAGAGGACATTTTTAAAAATAGACATTTTGTTCTCTATCCTGAGAACATGTCAACAGGTCAGAGTGTCACCAATAGAGCAACACTGATACTTACAGATATTCAATTTGAATTTCCCTACGGGATAAACTGCCAGTGACCTGGTATCTATGGCACATCCTGAGAAAGTGAAGTCTTGTATCTTGAAATAGACCTGTTTGGAAAAAAAAAAAGAATGGCTATCGACTTTAGGTAGAAATTTTATGATGTTCCGTCACAAATGCTACAACCTGATTAACCCTTTACACCCTAACATCAGTATCTATATTCTCCATACTGTTCTCTATACATTTACTAGGGTGCTGATGAGGAGAATTTGTCTAATCATCAAGAGTTTCTTTAGTTGGTGATCATTTGCTTTATTCTCATGACCTTAATGTGTGATTCAGTGGTGATTTTGTAAGGAGAAATTAGATACTAGTCACTCTTAGGGGTTAAGGGGTTAACTACACTATTCGCTATCTATTCCGTCATGGATTGCAAGTTAAGGGTATCGCCCAACTGAGTGCGCTCGTAAACAGAATAAAACAAAAACGTACCCGTCTTGTTGAGTTTCGAATGACTAGAAGATTCATTTTAAAACAATTGGATCATTCGCTCTCAATTTCTTTGGGTGACAATTGATTTGTGCTTCGCCCTCATCAGCTGTTAGCGCGACAGAAATCTCAAGCCCATAATGTTTTTGAATAGCATCAGACACCGAATAGGATGAACACGATCGTTAATGAGAGGACTTTAATGATAAATGGAGGCGTCTTCATTGAATCTCCAAAAGAACCTTCATGACATATGTACCAAAATAGACCTCGGAAAAACACCCAAGTAAAAGGGGAAAACGCGAATGACCACATCGTGATTGGTGCGTGATTGGCCTCACTGGTGACGTAGTTGGCGCAGGCTTTTCTATCAGTCTTATATCTGGTCTTTACTTTTCCCAACACCTCATCTCTTCCAAGAAAGCTTGCAAGGTATTGTCGTTTTCGTGTACCTTCAAAAAAATTGTTACTCACCTGTGCATAGGAGTTGATTCCAGTACAGAAAGGATCCTCTACAAAGGTAGGCTGCAGACCGTCTGCCGTCACCTGTTGTTGCCTCTTCTCACCGAAAAATATAGTGGCACTCAGGGAGACTTCAAGGGATTTGGACGGAAACTTCTGACCTACAAATACAATGTATAAGATGCTGGAAACCGTATAGCAATGTTCGCGTTCGAGCCCTGAATAGAGTCACTGCGTTGTGTTCTGGGTCAAAACACTTGGGTCTGCAAGCAAGCTCTCATTAGCGCTACCCCACCAGCGGTAGAGCTCGTGAAATTAAAACTGGCGGGCGAAGCGTGCGTGCGTGGGTTCCATGGGGATCTGGCATGAATTTTCGTGCGAGTCAGCCTCGTATACAGTGTTTTCTCCTTCGAATATGAGCGCTTTTCTTTTTTGGTAAAATCTCTAGTGGTATAGTCTCTGCAATACCTTGCGAATAAAACCAAACAAACAAGTAAATACGAAAATTATTGATGCACTGACCTACATCCCAAACAAGGCGTCTTTTATCAGGAGACAGCAAAATGTTGCCAGTTGATGGACCAGCAGAATCCACTCTTACAACGGGACCCCTGAAAACCGTAAAAGGCACTGACATTAAATGATATGAACAGCCTAGTGCGGTACCAAGAACTTTCTTTTTTTTCTTTCTTTTTTTTTTGGGGGGGGGGGGGGGGGAAGGGGGAAGGGGGAAGGGACATTCCGAGAATCGTAAGTATATGGCGTCCATCTGAAAACCCTTACAATATTTCATCGTCCTCTCGTCCATGTCAAGCCTTACAAAAGTTCTTGTATGATAAAAAAAGAGACCTTTTTGAGTCTTAATCTCAAGTTCCAAGCATTGCATTGAGTCTTAAGCTTTTTTTTTTTGGATCAGAAAAATAAAAATTCCAGACCAAAATGAGTTAATAAAAGTGCCGTTTGGTGCCCCATGTAACTAGATAACTCATTAAAGTTCCATCATGGAGCAGAACAGAGGCACAAAGTAACTAACCTGTGAAAGAAGGGAAGATGAACTTCACAATATTCAAATGAATTCTTGACTTTGTTGCTGAGTCTTAACTGGACTGAAACCTGCACAGAGTTTGCATCTCCCTAACGTAAGATCAAGGCAGGATTTCTGTTGAATTCTTATATCTTTGTTTGCCAATTTCACTTTATTATTAAAAAATACTACAATAACTCTCTGATACATATACTGCATCGAACATGCATGGCCTATCCACAGCTCACATCCAACATAAGTCAGATTACTTCTAAATGGTGTTAATCATGGGAAAAATATGAAGAATTGACAAATCTTATTGTTGTGACAGCATTAACAAAAACAAACTTAGGATTATATATAAATTTCTTTCCTTCCAGCATAGTTTAACAGCTCATGCACCATGATAGCTGAGCCAATTGAAACTCTTAAATGGCATATCATAGTCATACAAAAATCTAGTGGTTGTTGTCTTTTTAACAGGTTTCGTCATTATGTATGTAAAAAGGCTGGTGATAAAGGTTCATTCTATGCTAGAAATGAGCAAAAAAGCAGCGGGCGCTTAAGAGGGAGGTACAGTAGGCAATGAGCCATACATAACCATCATTCGTAACCCCTTTCACTCATCTCCTCTGATGGAAATCCAATACTATGCAAGGAAGCACACTTTACCTGCATCTGGTATATCCCTAGGACTGGCAAGCCATGTGGAGTCTTGGCAGAATAGTGACACAGAGGGAATGATTCTGTTGGAGGCCTGAATCTTACTTTCCTACCTACCAACTCAGGCCCTTTGAGCATCTGGGATGGTTGAAAGGAGGGGATCTGGACATGAGTATCTCCTTCAAGCACACAGGGGTGGACCACAAGAAAATCCAGGGTGGAGGAGGTGATGTTCAGTGTGATTTCTGGGATACCCTCCAAGTCAGCCTGGTAAAAAGAGTCATCAGACAATGGTCTTAGTATAAGTCTTAACATATTTTGCCCAACAGAAGGAAAAGGGGTCTTTTTACTGTTAATCAATTTAAGGGTAATTGGTTGCTGGCCACATGGTCATTTGAAGGTTTAATTCTCAGTTTTATTAAGAGACATACTAAATAAATATTGTTTTTACCAAAACAATCAAATCTTGTCTGCATTATCAATACTGTAAATTTTCCCTATCATTCATGAGTAATAGTTGTGTAACTTGTATAGTTATGATCACCTGGGTAAAAGTTTAAGTAAGATAGCTTAATAAAAAGTATGCTATTATTGTTGAAAAGTCTTTATATCATCCAGTCATGGATGTGTATATGTCTGGAACACAAACTAATGATTTACTCAAGTCCTATAGTAGTAATGAGTTACTACCTAATGTTGAAGTCTTTTCCTTAGTGGCAAAATATCCATGATGAATAACCACAAACTTTTTACTTACCCTGCATAAAATGATCCCAAACAGTTGCCTCTCATCTTGTACCTCTTTTTTCACATGCTGACATGAAAAAAAAAACAGTAAAAAAAAGCTTTTTTAACTTGCAATTTGATTGGCAGCATCTAGTTACTATAGCTTCAGAGTGGACAACTTCTTAATAAGGATAGATCAAACATTTAGTTCCCTAGAGTAAGTTTACTTCCTAGGTGGGCAAGTATCCTTTCTGGCTCTCTTTCAACTAAGTAAATCCTCCTATGAGCCACAATTTCTTGAAATCTCATTCAAACTATGCAGTACTACTGCTAAACTTTCATATCTACACAGCCCAATATCAATATTTCATTCTGAATTTTCTATATTCATTGTATGACAATGAAACTCTCCATAACTTGAGGCTTAGAGAATAAAAATATGGAGTCCAAGAGGTTAATTAGCCAAGCCTGCTTACGTGATATCTTTGGCTTAGTCGGAATTTTCAAATTTCAAAACTTGGAAAATTGTGACCACAGAGAACTTTTTGGTAAAGATTGAACTTCACCCTTACTGAATAAAACTTCAAATACTGCTCAAAGTTAAGATGGTTGGTTATGGAAACATACTCTTAAGTTTAACCCTTTTCCTCCCAAGATCTGACTGTTAATTCTCCCCTTCTCCTGTACAGATTTCCTTTTAGACTGGTGACAAGAATTTGGTGTTAGATCTAGATAAAAACCTCTACCAGATAAGTTTGAGTATTCTCTTTACCATTTTGCAGGATAATGTATGGATATACAGGGCGTGAAATTAATTTTTTTTTCTGATAGCCACTTGGCTCCGAAATTCTTCAAAGTGGTAGCCAATTCAAAAAAAGTTGGTTGCCATTTTCAAAGACAAACAAAACCTTTTTTTATGCTGTCAGCATTCTAGAGAGACCCTCCAAAGGTTAAGGTAGGGGAAAGATCTTTAACGTGCTACAAAGTGGACACTACGAGGGATGATATACAACTCTCAAGCTCATCTAAATCCAAGTTGGCGTCTAGTTATCGATCGAGATGCGCATGCTGTGTTTTGGAAACAAACTTAATGAGGAAGTTTGCCGCGGATTTATCTTTGCAATCTTTTAAATTCATGATATCTCTTGGTAAGGTTATGATGAAACATTCTAGTCGCCAATTTGGCAACTAATTTTCAGGATTTGGTTGCCAAAGGGAAAAATTTGGTCCCATTGGTGCCTGTATTAGGCGCAATTTCACGCCCTGATATAATAAGGAGAAGTTACATATTAATCACTTTTGGGAGTTAAAAGGGTTAACTATCAAATTCTGAATGAAGTCATCACTATTAACAGTCACACACCTGAACAGCTCTGATCTCTTCTTTAACAGTAAACACAAGTTGCTGTTTCCCTTTGTACTGAACAGGCTTCCAAGCAGGTTGCTAACAGTTACAACAAAAAGGAATTTCACAATTTCATTCTGCTTTACTGCCACCCTCTTAATACAAACACCTTGTTGTGTTATTGTATATATGCATTCAGTGAAAATTGTGTAACAAAATCATTAAGAATTTAGGCATTTCATTACCATTATCTAGATAAGTACAATGTTAACTTCAAAACTACAAACCTTGCTTTTAAGAGGTACAGTCACATCTTTTAAGTTGACAAGTGACTGAATTGTAGCCACATTTGTGTCAACTGGAGTACCAAAGGGAGCAGCTACACAAAGGAACTTGCACAGCTCATTCATCTTAGATTGTAGCTGAAAAAAATTAAATTATCTCTACATAAACAAATCATTTGGGGCTCACAACACAGAAACCAAATGTTTAAAAACTTGTCAGCATTAATATTTTAATGATGGAAATGACCTTTTGCTTCTTCAGCTACACTGTAGTTTTTCGGTACTCCACTTAAATAACCACCTTCAAATAATCTATGTCAACCCTGAAATGTTCCAGAACCCTTCATGGCTGAAGGAAATCCAGTCAGCTGTTAAAAAGTGTGGTCACGGAGTTGAAAAGGACTATGATGAAATCAATCCATCTGGCAGTCTGAGTAAGATCCAAGACCTTGAAATATGGATTCTAAGTTTGATACTCTCACCACTCCACCATGCTGCCTCCTTGCAATCAAAGTGACTAATAGACTGCTAACATCTTACAGTAATCAAATCTAACATATTATCCCAAAAACATGTAAAGAGAAAAGACAAATTTATCACTTAAACAGGATTACCCTGATGTAAAACAAAACTGTTCTCATTGATTTGCAGTGCATTACCTTTTTGAGAAAAGTCTAAAGAAATTATGAACAATCAAATCTTCCAATTCAAAAGCAGTATCACTTTATAACAAAAGCAGAGTTTCTGTACCTCCTCTTTGGTGGTCCAAGTTCCAACGAAGTCAACCATGGAGTGAAGTAAGGAGTATCCTAGTGACACACCAGGCCTGAAAATGAAAATAAATATTAAACAGATATCAATACTAGTTAAGCTTGTAATCATAATTATTATAATGTACACGGAAAAATTACAAGCTTCTGGTTGGCTGAAAGCAAGTGCTTTTGCATGTAACACGAGTGCAAAGTTGTAAAACGAATGTAAATTACAAAAAGGGCTCACACACTTTCAAAATTTTGTCTGTCTTGACTTTCTGTGATGTTTTTTCATGTACATTGTTAACAAGTTATAACATGATTTCTCTTGCAATTTGGTTTAATAAGCATGTGTAAATTTTTCAGACAACAAATTGCACTTGCTCCACGGGTTCATGTAGTTTTGTTGTCTTTGAAAAATTTTCCTTGTGCCCATTAGCACCAAATTGCACTTGAAATCACATTATTACCAGTACTTATTGCAATAATGGCAATTACAAGAAAAATACAAATAATCATAAACAAAAACAACCAGCAAGGATTGTTAACAATTCCTGAACAAAGTGGAGGTAAATATCCACCACTTTGACTAACACTGAACTGAGGTGAATAATTGTTTTGGTGTATACTACACAGAAACCAAAAAACAATCTTACTTTCTTTCTGTTAATATACAACAAAAAAGAGTCAGAAATCAAATTGGGGATGTTTGTGTGATCTTGCCTCTCTGGCTGCTCACCTTTGAACCAGCCAATCAACACTGAGCACTAAGCTAAGCACCATTTGCCTGTTTGGTATATGCTTAATACTGATTTTAGGAAAAATAGTCAGGTGTTGTCTCTGACATCAATTACCTTCAGTTTATTAATACTAATGAGGGTAAATTTTGTCAAAAATAATTTTTACTGGCCTGAGAGGGGTGTGGAGGAAAACTTGTAGCAAAAGTTAAGTGGAAGAAAGGAAAATTCATCAGTGGCATAATATTTTGATTCCAGCCAATTAGTAATGTACCACCCCATCAATATATATAAGAAGTGCAAGAACCTCTGTTTAAATTATAATACTGTGTCCAACAAGGTAAGGAACTGCACATAACTGTCGTTTATTCTCATGATTTAACTTAAAGATAGTAAGTAAGTAAAGACTTAATTTAAAGAGGGTAGCACTCAAATAGTATAAAAATACTAACAAACCAGTGGCCCTCTAAAATTATGTACAATATGGATGTTAAAAACTATGGCATAACTATGAGATAATATAACAAATAAAAATACAAGAGATAAGAGATAAAATCAATTAAAAGTACAAAAGTATAACTAAATCACAGAATAAAATGATTTAAAACCTGCTGTTCTTCAAAAATTTTTTTCCAGAGAGAGTTCCTAAAAGAATTAAGCAATGCTGTTTTCCGCATAGATAGCGGTAAGCTGTTCCAGGCTTGACAGGCAGTCACAGTAAATGTTCTTCCTCCTTCAGTTTACATTTGATAACAGGGCAAGCAATATTGTAAATAATAAGCAAGTTTTGCTTATAATAACACTTTAACTCCTGTGAGTGTCCAAGACAGAATTTCTCCTTACAATATCAATACAATATCAATCAGATAAGTGATGAGAATAACAAAAAATATCAATTTGGGGATAATTAGTTGATGCAATACTAAATTCTCTGAAGTAACATTCAAAGAACTGTATGGTTGACTGTAAGGAGAAGTACAAATTTGATCTGGGAGTTAAGGGGTTAAGTACACAGAATTGACTTACAGTTTAACAAGGGGAGGTTTTCCATGTGAAAGATCAGTTTCTACCAAAGGCAGACACACGAATACCAAACCAAACTAAAATAAAAAAGAATGCAAAACAATACCCAGCATAAACTGTGGACATGAAGTTGGGAGAGCAAAAATCGTCATCAAACTATACTTAACTGTGCTTAATGATTTGCCAAATGGTTTTTGAAAAAACAAGGTTGATGATGTTATTAATGCTGCCTTACCTTTTCAATTATAACAACTGGCCATAATAAACCACTCTTCAATCTGACTTCATGTGCAGGTTTTTGTTCAAGCTTGTTGCACAAATCCACATCTTTGTCAAACTGAGAAAATATGACATTGTAACGACTATTATCAGAAAATCAAGGCATTGAGCCCCTCTCCAAAAAGCACGTGCCTTCCTTACCTCCCTCAAATAAATAAAATCAGAGAGCAGTGAAATAATGTTGTAATTATGCTCTACATTAAATTAGTTAAAACATCCGGGCTCCCTGAGAGGCATTCAAAATTCAAAATACTTAACTTCATTTGAAAACTTTGTTTAATTAGTAGATATTTTTTCATTTTGCAATTAGGTTTTTCACCCAAAGAAATGCATGCATAATTTATAGTATCCTTTATATAGAGTTTTAGCAAAATCCCAGCTTTTGTTTTTGCACAGAACTACAGTGAGGCTGAAAACAGTACTTTGCTTTATCAGAGCTATCAATATGATTAAGGGGAACAATCACCTGCTGATGCTGACTGTCACCAATTTTCACCTATGTTCTGCCTAGGTCTGACACTCCAGGTTGTGCCTGCCACACAAATTTACCTTCATGCAAACTAATTGAGTTGTTGCTCTACATAAGCTATCAAATGAGGTGTAGTATGATAATAACCAGAACTAAGAAGACACAACCTCATCAAGGGAAGTTCCCTGCTTTTTCCTACATCCCAGCTCTTTAAGCACAGCTTCACATAATTCTTTATCGCCAGGGATTGGTGTTAAACTAAGTGCTCCCTGATGTAGAACTGCTCGTCGTTCAACAGTTGGAAAACACCTTAAGATTATACAAAATGCAAAAATTTCTGTTATGGTGATTCTAATAAACCTGCCCTTCTACCTCCTCAGAAAAAGATCCCACATTAGGGGTGAAATTTGAAAAAAGTGCCTATACCCAATTCCAGATCAATGGCCCCACCCTGAAGTGACAACTAAATGGGGAGATAGCCGCTTAATCCTAAAATTCTAATATCAGCATGTACATTCTCCATACTGGTTGCCACAAATTACATATGGTAATGACTGGGGTAATTTGTTCAACAATCAATACTTCTCAAGTTTGGGATCATTTGCTCTCTTCTCATGCCAGCATACACTTAATGTATGGTCCCAAGGGAAACAGTTTTGTTTCCCTGAGAGTCCTTAAGTATATAACAATAATGTTTGTTTCAGGAGCGACATTGTAAGGAAATACGAGACACTGGTCTAGTTACTCTTGGAGGTCGTGAATGTATTTAAATGTTCTTTAGCATTGCTCACGGGACTACTTTGGATTGTATGGAACTGAAAATTTCTCTTCAACAGACACATTTTTTTAACACCCTAGGTCATATTTCACTCGGTTTGCATAGTCCACAGTCCGTTCACGCTTCCTTCCAATTCCTCAGTTCAAAGTTCTCGTTTAATGCCTCTGTGTACCCTTTGACCCACGCCCACCAGGAAATTAATTCATTTTTTAGCAACCAAAGTTTGAAAAGCAAGAGCAAGGTTTACAAAAAACGAATAGCATAACTCATTACATACGTATCTCGGACGGTCACAAACGGTGAGAATGTATCGTGAAACATTTTCTGAGGGTAGCACGTGAAACATTCCACTTACCGAGAAAACAGGACACCGTCGGACTCAAAAAGGGCTGAAAAAACCCAAATACCACGTAAGCTCATTGAGCTAATCTCTATTCAACTCCAGCCATGCTTAATTTTCTTAGCCGACAGATAGACAGCAACGTCCGTCCGCCATTTTGTTCAAAATAGAAACCTTGTACCCAGTCCTTTGTCAAGCAAGGTCAGTGAAGGTGGCTTTCGAACATAGTTCACTTCCTGTTTAGTCGAAAGAGGACTCGGTTAAACGTTTTGGTCCGCCAAAATTATTGAAAAAAAAAGTAGGCTGGAATCAAATGCAAATCTGACTTGGCATAGGCTCCATACAAGCATTTGATGAGACAAATATAGAGCCAAAACAGGATACATCCCTCACACACGTGAATGTCTGTGACTTGTGCGTGACGAAATTATTACCACGTGAATTCTAACTGACCAATCACAGGTTATGTTTTCATCAGGAACCTTTGATCTACCTCAGGTGGCTTAAAAAATGTTGAGTTCTCGCGCAGTGGTGTTTCTGAACAGTTGACTCACGGCAATGGATGCATCAACAACTGTGAAGAATGGCTACTGTAGCAGTAAAATGAACGGTAACCCAACCAAAATGGTGGCAAACGGTTCTACCGCACAGAACGTCTCGCCCAAGTTAGGAGCTCAAAGAGAGGAGGGCTCTAGAATCCTGTCCTTGCTGAAATTCCTATGGTTCGTCATAGTTTGTTTGTTGTCCTACGTGCTTCTCTTCACGTCCGTTCTGCCCTTGGTTCCACTAATTGTGGTATACTACAGTCTAAAGGTGATCGAACGATATCTCGTCTACTGGACATCTGGCGACCTTCACCTAAGCGGCCTGGATGCGCTTTGGCAACAGAAAAGTGAAGTGAATCGTCTAGCGATTACCGGATTTTACTGCGCGGAGAACAAAACGGACTTCGAGAAAGCTCTTCGAGATTTCCGACAAGCTGTTTTAGATCGCATGGTGAACGCTAAGAAGTCGGACGGAACCTTACTTTATCCGAGGGCCCGTTGTTGCATTCGCCCAGGCTACTTTCAGTACTTTTTTCAGGAAGACAGATCTTTTCGCATTGAAAACCATGTGTTTAAGTGGGATGGTGAAGTGCCCTCTTCCAGAGAGGAGTTAGAAGGGATCGTTTCTAAGCTGAGTAATGAACCCTTTAAAGAAGGAGTTTCCCCTTGGTATTTCTGCTGTGTTCCTACAAATTATGGTGATAAGGATTTCACGGCAATCTTCAGGATGTGTCACAGTGTTGCAGATGGTGTGTCCTTGACAAGGTTCCTTATGAATCAGCTACCGGATCAATCAAAAAATGAGAAGGAGACTAAGAAGTTTACGTCATCAACTTCTCAAGTACCTCTCATGGCCAAAGCAATATTAAGAATGGCATATTCAATGCTTAGGCTAGTTTTTGGCTTTCCTGACCAATCCATTCTACATGGGCCAAAGCTGAGTGGTATCAAAAAAGTTACCTGGAATGAAGAATTTGATTTCAAATTGATCAAGCAAATCAAAGCAGCCACAGGCACAACTGTCAATGATGTCTTGATGTCTTGCCTCTCACGTGCAATCAGAAGGTGCTTCCAGAGAAAGGGTGTGGAAAACCCTCCAGACTTCAAGGCATCAATTCCAGTAGATGTCCGTCTTTCAGCCCCCAAGAAAGAACCCAGCTTCGAAAACATGTTTTCTCTGGTCTTCCTTAGGCTTGCAGTTGGGACTGAAGGTGTTCTGAATCAATTACAAGAGACCAAAGCACGTATGGATGAATGCAAATACTCTGGTGAACCATTAGCCACAGCCTGTGTGATGATGCTGTCTAATGAATTTTTCCCTGAATTTATGATTAAGAGAATAAACACTGTAATCACTGAGAAGTCAAGTTGTGTTTTATCAAATGTACCTGGTCCCCAGCATGCCCTCTCAGTGGCTGGTCGACCTATCAAGTACACAACATTCTGGCCTCCTCAGAGAGACAACATTGGAATTGGGCTGTCCATCTATACCTATGCTGGCCGAGTTATTATTGGAGTGCAAAGTGATGTCAGTGTGCTACCAGATCCACAGATCATTACAGAAGAGTTTGGAAATGCTCTAAAGGAGATGACCCAAAGTGTTCTTCATGATGACGTAGTCAACGGAAATGTGATTCGCTAGACTTGACCTGTTGATCAGCTTCAAGTATTCTCACAAGTGATAGGACTTGAGTAACTTTGTACCAACTTTTGTTGAACTTTGTTTGGAAGAGGACACTCATGCATGAAAGCAAGTAAGATTGTAATATTATTTAGTACTAACAAGGTCCTAAAACTATAATGAAAGAAAAACAACTTGAACTAAAACTTGACCTTGTCCAGGTGCTCGGAATGCTGACCATAATGTGGTAAAGAAGGCATACAACTAAATTGTTGATAGGTGCATCTTTGAAAATTCAAAGCAGTAATCAATTTTAAATGAATGAGCCATTTGCTTCATATTTGTGAAAAAATACTTAATATGCGTTAAAGGTTTCATCCCAGAGACAAAATATTGTTTAGAAAAAAAGTTATTTTTCAACTTGATACAATTTTTTTGACAAAAAATCATACAAATTTATGTATTTGCAGAATGTGATATCCTATTGGTATGAACCCTAAGTTTAATATATCCATATTCCCCATACTTAACTCTGTATATTCCCTTTGGTGCTGAAAAAGAAAATTCATTTAACAGTCAAAGCCTGCATTATCAATCATGTCTTTTTATTCTCATGCCTTAACCCTTTAACTCCCAGATCAAATTTGCAATTCTCCTTACAGTCAACCATACAATTCTTATAATGTTATTCAGAGAATTTATTATTGAATTGACTAACTATCCCCAAATTGACATTTTTCTTTATTCTCATCACTTATCTGGTTGATATTGTATTCTATTGTATGGAGAAATTCAGTTTTGGTCACTCACGGGAGTTAAGGGGTTAATAGATGATTCAGTAGAATAATTAAGTGTATGAAAAATTAGATGCTGGTCACTCTCAGAGCTTAGAGGGTCAATAATACTCTTATAGTCAATTTTGTTCTCTAATACCATCCTAAGCATGCACACAAGTTTGTGTGTGTGAGATTTGCATGCAAATTTTGAATTTGGCCAAAGCCTATAAGGGGAATAAGTGTTTGTAACTCAAGTGGTGGTTTTGTTGTAGAGCAAGTGTTGATCCATTTAATTTCCCTTTTTTAAGTAAGAACGAGGAGGAAATCACTAGAATTTTGTGCACTCTAACAAAGAATTGTTACTCCAAAAAGAGTGTTTAGGTTTCTCACTATGATTTTTGTTGAAAATTCACATCCAAACTTGCGAATCAAGTTAGAAACAAACTGTTCTGAGAGATCTTTTTCATAGTAACCTTAAACGTTAGTGAGTGGAATATTTATTGTAAGATTTGATAGAAACTATCCAATCAAATAGATAAATTATATAATTTAATATTTAAAAAATGACCTTATATCAATTTACAAGAGTTATTGAAGAAAAAAATTACAAGTTACCTTTACATTGATTTGATCTTGTACATGAAGGTACAGTTAGTTGTTAGAGCATAGTACATACATTTGTGAAATTAAGTGTTGATTTGTATGGTCAAAATGAAGTTATTATCTAGGTCATGTTTAAGTTGATTGTTAACTCAAATGAAAATTAATTTTGTAAGAAACTTAGCAGATATCAGTAAGTATAATTATATAGTACTTTGCATCATATACTGTAATACTACAGATTATCATTAATGAAGACAAGGCAATGTAGACATTGTTTAAGAAAAGAGAGAAAGATACTGAAAAAATATCAAACATCATCAATATTATTGAGTCATGATCTCAATTTTTCAGCGTTATTAGTATTTAAAAGATAGTATTTGTTTCAAGTGATAGATTTTTGTCAATTCTTTTGTGAAAAGCTTTGCTCAGGAGTTTATTTTATTAGACAGTACAGAGGCAGGAATGCTTAACTCCAATAAGTGATAAATTGTATTAAAAATGGGGAAGAGTTTAAAAAGTTTTTTTTCTTTTTTTTGGTTACATTTTGCCTCAGCTCTTGATGTGCTTTATTAGTGACTATAACTGGACTTTTTCTGCAAATGGAACTTTAGTGAAAACATGGACCTTGATGAATTCATAAATAGCATGCAAAGAATACTACCTCCAGTTTTTGCAAAATTCCTCAGATTTTTCTTGAAAAGGACAGTCAAACTTGTTCTAAGTGGCACCATAGAAGGTGGTAACTCTGTATCAAGGGTCAGTCGTGTAAAGTCCAAATTTTTTTTTTTCAGAGTTACTGTGATTTTCACCTCTATTAACAAGTTGTGGTTAGCCTAAGTCCCAGCCGCCTGTTTGTAATGTCTTCCGTCTGCATTGAACAATCACTCTACCCTTTAACTCCCACAAGTGACCAAGACAGAATTTCTCCTTACAATATCAACACAATATCAAGCAGACAAGTGACGAGAATAAAGAAAAATATAAGCTCGGGGATTAGTGGTTGATCCAATATCAAATTCTCCAAACTAACATCATGACAACTATATGGCAGACAGTACAGAGAATTATTAATGAGATCTTGGGAGTTAAAGAGTTAAATTTAAGTTAAACTAATTTATAAAGAAATGTGTTGCAGCTGGAGGGGAAAATTAACAGTCAGATCATAGGAGGAAAATTCCTAGACCGCAAGGTTTTTTTGTTGCCTGACAATCTCCTGACCTGTGGCACTACCCTGTTGCTGTCACTCATCTTGATAAAGCTGTTCGTCACAGGAAACAAGGCTGTGATCAGTAGCTGACCATCACGAGGGTCAAGACAATTCAATCTGTTGTAATTGGTAGATTACTCATCCAAGACTTTTTTTTCTGTCTAGTCTAGATAATCCAATTGTCTGGTAATTCAAAATGTTTCCCAAGGGAGTCAGGGTTTCAAATTGATTTAAATTAGGTGTCAGACTTGGCAAAAGTAGGCATCAGACTTGGCAAAAGTAGGTGACTGTGAAACATTTAAGGGCCAACAAGTGATTATTTTGACCAGAGTAATTGGCAAAATGTTATCAAGTAGCCGATGGATATCAAGCAGTCACTAGCTTGTTTAGAAATCCCTGCGGGAGGAAAGTGGTCTATGACAATGGACGATTTTCAAATTGTGTTATACAGATAAAAATAACATGAGCCAAATCCAGACATGCAAATGTTTTTTTATTATATAATAAATAATCACATTAAATCTCACCTAGGGAGATGATAATATGCCAGCACATTTAAATCTCAAAACACTGTACAAAGTACATCAATACTCTGTTCAAGAAGAATATTATTCACTTCACAATATTTGCAAAAAAATAATTAAAATAAAACCTTCCTGCAATGTCAAAATAATTTTCTTGTCCTTTCCATGCCTACATCCCTTTTCTCAGTCAAAGTACTATCCATTGTACATTTTAAAACCTTTTCAATGCCCTTAGGTTTGTGCTATTTACAAAAATGTGTTGTTCATCCATCTGATAGTCAGCACAAATCATACAGTCACATTAACTTTCAAATGCAGATCAATTATCTTGACCTCTTTGGCATGATTTTGCTCAGTATCCTAAACACTGACACTTGTATCCCTGTCCATAACAGATGGAAATTTCTCTTGTACCAGTCTCTGTTTAATACAAAAGGTAAAACATAATTTCTTGTTACTACCCTGGCTAAAGCAAGATGTGTAAGTCTTTTCACCAATATGAGCAAAAGAAAAATCCAAGTGACCCAATATGAATTCAAACCCCAGCCATTTCTGAATTTGCAATCATACAATATTAGCTTAGACAACTAAAATTGTGCATGAGAGTTAAAAATAACCAGGGACTGCTTTTGTTTAATTGCTCTGCTTCCCATGATTGGTTGTGCCAACTTCTCTATCAATCATGTGTTGAACTAAAAACCAGACAAGACTCGCAAGTTGTCATCTGCATTTACTTACACCCTGGGTAGTTAGAATGTTTTCCCTTTATGTTATTATGGGCTAAAATACATGTACATCTATCTTTTAAATTGTGCCCTGACTAGCCAATGTAACTACAGTTAACTCTCTCAAACCAAACACCCTCAAAAATTGGAAAAAATGTCTGTTAGTAGAGCTGTCTGCCAACAAGAATTATTGCCAAAGGTAGACAGTAAAGAAAAGTAGAGTGGATTACAGCTTACAGGAGAGTGTTATGTTGGACTCTTATTTATGTCAAATGAATAGACAGCTTGCTTTCACGCAGACAAATGGAGATTTCACAAAACTGATACTTGCTGTTGTGCTGCTCTATCAATGGTCATATTTTTGTTGATTTGCAAATTCCAGACAGCTTTTATTCCCAAGAGTCAATTATTATTCATGGGGTGTACAATTATAAGACAGCGCATACCAAAGAAAAATCCAATTTTCAATTTCAAATGTGTCCTTGAATGCTTAACAAAAAGTGTCCACTTAAAGGTATGTAATATGTGCAAGTGCAAATACAAAGTTTGAGTGGGTGGCAAAAAGAAGAATAGAAAAAAGTGTTCATGAGTAGAACTGTCTGCTTACAAGAGTATCCATTTTCAGAGAGTTGACTGTATTAAAAATAAATAATTCTAACCAATCAGTTTTTGTGTTGTTACCTGAGATATTGAGAATGCACATTGTAGTTGCCATCCAAGAAATCCCGATAAAATTTTGACAACTCATCAGCTAACTCCTTATCTGAAAAAAATTTTTAGAAAAACAGTAACTCCATGAATCATCAAAAACTTTGAAATGTCTTGCATGCAACACAACTTATCAAAGATAAATTCAAATTCTTCACATGATGTAAAGACGTCAAAGGGAAGTATCCTTAGCTCAGTTGTGAGGAACCTCCCCTCAAACTGCTGGAGCCTGGGTTTCACTCCCAAACCAAGTGTTACATGGAGGTTGAGTTTTGTTGCCGTTGTTCTTCTCGTCTTTGCTTAAGGGGTATTTTTCCTGGTTTTTCTCCAATTTGAGTACCTCAACATAAAGCCAGTACCTCTTATTCCTAGTTTTCTACAAACAAATTCTTAAACTCGTTCTCCTTATAATTTGGGCTGATCAAAATTAATTACCATATACATGTGCTGTTTCCAAAGGGGATTGAGTTTGCTTTCAATATAGGGCTGCAGTCTTCAAGGTTAAATAGTATCAGTCAGTGAAACCTGAACAAGTAGGACCTACTGTGTTCTGTCTACATGTAACTGACTGTGATTTTACTTCTGACACTTACTTGTGTCTGTTTCCAGATTTCTTGGTCGTAATTGAAGGAAGGCCTTTTTTGACTACAACACAAGAGTTCTCAATTAATATCTATAGGTCCCCAACCATACATAGAAATGAAAAGCTGCCCTATAAATGCTACTATAAGTGATAAATGTTGTGATAAAGAACTTGGACAACTGTTGGTAATAATCTTTTTTGCTAAGATACTCAGATGTTAAAAAACTTATTAAATAGCCTCAAGGCTCTCAATTCTGTAACACATTCTACAAAAGAGGAATATGTACAAAAAATTCCATGTCTTTACCTTGATTCATCAAACAAACAATTTTTCAAATATCCAATAATTTATTTTCTTCAGGGGGTGGATGAATACAGAGACAATAAAAGGAAGTGTTTCTAGCCTATGCCTAACAACTAGCACATTCCAAGCCATTGCATTGGACATATTTTTTTCAAAGTGATGAGAAATAAAAAAGTGACTCTTTACATTGAATACTTAATTGAGTAAGTGTGTGTAACAGGGTATCAGGAAAGGTCTGTCCAACCAGTGTTTGAAGCCAACAAATCTACTTGCATAAAGGAGTAAGTTTCTAAAAAAACTATGGTGCTGCATCAGTGGAGGAGTATAACAAGGTACTTTGATATTATCAACTGAGTTGATAAAATATAGTGGCCACCATAAAGAGTTTCAAAGTTGTCTTTTTGAGCATTAGTTTACACTTGAAATGTCAGCTTTGAAACTCTTCATGGTAGCCAATTTACTATATCAAATGTAGTTTATAGTTGTGCTGAACAATTACCCCTCAACCATGAAAAACAATAAGCTAGTTCATACATGTACATACAAATGAAGCAGATGCTGATTATTTATGCTCACACATACCAAATTTATATGTGAATTATGCAAAGTTTATTCACACCTACAACTGTTTTCATGTGTGATAAATGTGTATTTTCTGGTTAACATAAGGGTGTTTGATGTGTATGTGTGAGTGTATGTCTATGAGCATGGAATTTGGATCACTTGTGTCAAACATGACTCATTTCCACATTTCCCTCTTTATCTATTTTTCAAGAAATAGAAAATAACATATCCAACCTTGTTGAATTTTTCATTTTGTTTCCCCCAAAAATTCTGATTCCAAGTGTTTAATTCTTGCTGTTGTTCTCTGAAGTATCTCTCCTGAAAGAAAAAAAAAGAAAAAAACTTATATGACATACTTTTCTTGCTTCGGTTACCTTTATTCTGTGTGTTTTCACTAATGAACACAGTCATGCAAAAAAAACAGGCACAAACTGCCAAGGAAAACAAACAATTTAAGATACATGATCACGTAAATATATATTTCCCTTTCAATCCTTGGATTTTCCTCCCTAGAGCCATCAGTAGGTAACATCTGCTTTACAATATCAATACACTGGTGCAATCCTTGACCAATCAGAGAATGCACATCTCTATAATCCCTAGAGAAGTTATACTGGCAAGATGACATCTTGGGAGCAAAAAGGTCAATCATTCCAGTTAGCATGTTACATGTAGCTCAGTTGGTAAAGCACTGCATCAGTATCGCAGAGGTCATGGGTTTGAATCCTGTACAGGCCTGAATTTCTTTCAAGCCTAATTTTCATTACTGCTTGGGTAGTAATCATTACTGCGCGGATCATTTTCATTTTAATTTCTTAAACCACAGTTCACATATATGATTTTCACATATAATTACAGTCGTCAATTAATATATCGTTTATTGGGCCAGTAAACCCACAAATGTTTCATAAAACCAACTGAACGTTTCATTTTTAAATATTCAACGTTTTCTCCCAATATTCCACGAATGTGTCGTCTTTTGCTTAAGTACGGGTAGGTTAAAATCATATTGCGCTTACTTTGGTTGATTCATTTTTCAATTTTGCGAAGATTATCTTTCGTATGTTTGAGCCGTGATGTCGAGGACCAACCAAGTTAAACTTGCCACGAGAAGAAGAGGCAGAGGCTCTTCTAGAGACCTGAAATAAAGTAATCAAATTTACTGTGCAAACTTTGTGATGTTTCTACAACCAAAATCTTACATAACGTAAGCTTCGAGGAAAAACGTGTACCTCGTCAGTGCTAATTTCCCTGCCACAGCTCTCCCATTTTTTTTGTACAAAAACTGAAGGAAGATAAAGACAATTTCTCGCAAACGGAAGAAGTGATGAGTTATTCCTACATAAGAGTTTCATTCAGCTTTGTTTATGACAAAGATTACTACTACAGCTGAGTAGGTTAGAAGATGGCGGCTATATTATGGCTAGGCTACAGAGCTTAGAGGGATAACCGCTGTCATCGATGCGGCTCGCATTCAAAATGGCGGACAAAGAAGGGCGACCGGAGCGGGAAGGTGAGCATTGTATTTCTTGTATAATTGAATGACATTCTTCCTATAAGCTTATGTGTTATTGTCTGTCAGCAGAAAAGAAGAAAGATTCATCGAGAAAATATCAAGAGGAAAGAGAAATTTCACGCAGTCGACGTACGTATCTGTCAAATGTTCTGTCAGTTAAGGCCGATCCAGTGATTAAATAAAAAATATATATATATTTACAAGCCTAACGTGAGCTTGCGTAGTTTTCATTTTCTTAGTTATAGGATAATTTCATCCCAACCATCTCTCAATATTCTACAGCGAAGAAAAAATCTAAAAGGAAGCATAAGAATCAGTCAAGAGAAAATTCTTCTTCATCGAGTTCTTCAAGTAGAAACAGGTCGCCGTCGCAAGGTACTGTATCTAGAAATACGAATCTGTGTGTAATGCATTCTCCGTAAATCATATTATGAAATACAGGGTTTTCATCAAGAAATTTAGCACCAGGGGCCACTTCACAGCAACAGGTTAGGTTTTATCTGCGTCTTGAGCAAAAAAAAAAGTTTAGAGCATCGAAATTCAGCCGCAGAATTCTTAAATCCCAATGCCTGATAAACACCCTGTGAAAATAGAGAAACTAATTTTGGTGTTAAGTAGAGTGTGTTATCATAATGTCACTCTGGTCACAAAATTTGACAATTGATTCACTTATAAATGCATAGCTAGCAGAACTGGCGCTTTCATACTGTGTGCACTAAACAATGAGCAGCAAAGCCAAAAGCCTCTGTCCTGAACCTCTACCAGATTCACCACCCAGTGCTGAAAAATTGTGAAGTAGCAACCCTGAAAGAGAGAACACTTATATTTAGATGTTTGACAAAAAAGATACTTCCTTTGATGAAAACTTCTATTTACAGAGACATGTGCATTAATGATACTGATGATATTTACAACACTTACAGAACAACACTACTACATGACTTCATTTTTTTTGTCTTCTTTTTTCATTATTATATAAATATATATATATATACATATATATATATATATATATATACAATTATATATTTATAGAAAGTCTGTGTTTCCATAGTACAGTGCTCAATACTTAGAAGTAGTATGCAATATGTCTTGAGATAGGAAAAAACAGAGACTACACTTTCATCAGGATTTTGTCTCGGGAGTGATGTTGTAAATCATTTTGTTCAACAACAGTGCAGTTTTATGGGAATTGTTTTGTTAATGTTACTTACTAATGTCTTCTTGTACACTGACCATGCTAGCAGAAAAAGAGAAGAAAAGAAGGAAACGTGCAAAAAGCAGTTCACCCAGCAAAACTGGCAGCAGCTCCTCTAGTGCCTCTGAATCAGATTCCTCAGGTAAGTATCGAAATGTTGGTATGCTGTATTTTCTCAAATAAGCAACAGGGCTTATATTGGAAGGAGGGTGCTTAATCAAGGGTCAGGCTTATTTTGTTAGCATAGCAATAAGACAGAAATTTAAAGAGCAGGTAACTCTGCAAGTTCATGGAGATAGAAATAACTGTATTGGAAAAGAACATATTATCCTGTTCTGATTCCACTGTAGTTGTTGCGTAAAAAGGTATAAATATAACTTGGCGATAGAAACAGGGTTTCCTTGTATCTCTACTATTTACGAAAGTGAGGGAACAGGTGGGTGGGGTATTGCTGAGGGGCACTTGTTTGACATCATGGCCAAGGGGGTGGGCACTTATTGGGTTGGGTGCTTATTAGAGAGTGAGTGTTTATTCAAGGAATAGTACTTACAGAAACTGAAAATAAAAATTAAACTTGTAGGTGTGATACTGTGGGAAAACAAAAAAAGAAAAGGAGCACATTCTAACAACATTGCTCACTTACAGCTTATTGCAGTCTATCCTAAACAGATGTTGGAGAAAAGGGACCAGCTAACAGTATTTTATTTGGGGGATAAATTTGTTTGTACTCACTGAGTTATTGTCCACTCAGGCTTTCGTCCGAATAGCAGAGCCTTGCTCTACCAACCTTGTACAAATAAATTATTTGCTGTTAGCTATTTCTACTGTTTATTTGCCTTTACAGTAAAACCCTGCTAACTCAAACTCCCAAGAGAAACAAAACATGGTTCAAGAAAGTGGGGGTGTGAGTTAGCTGATAGTAGATGACAGAAAAACTGGGATCAAGGCAAATCAGATCTTGGTTGAGTTACAGGGGGATTAAAGTTAATTAAGTTTGAGTCAGTGGGGTTCTACTGTTTACTCCATCTGTTTTCCTGGAAGTCTATAACATCTGAGAGAATTAATTTGAGCTGTCATTTCTTGACTTTTCAGAGAAAAGGACAAAAAGGAAAAAGAGAAAGGTAACGTGGCATGGATCTTAAATATTAATTTAATATTAATAATTAGATATCTTATTTAGGGTATTGATCAGGCATTGACGAAAATGCCTCTGCCAATACTTAGAATTCTCCAATTAGATTTAGAAGGCTGAAGCAATGTTTTATTAAGAAGTGGACAAAATTATCTATTTCCTTTTTTCTGTTTTCCTACGTTTACATCTCTCGATGAAAACCCTGCTCATGGCAAAGTTGTTTATGACAATGCACATCTTCAATAGTTGCAATTTGAGAGTGGGTTTGCTCGAGCTGGCCACTTTAATGTGAGAGAGAGCCAACTTTTCTGTCGTAAATACAAAAGGTTTTTCTCTATCTCCATCAGGAGAAGAAAAGAAAGAGGAAGAGCAAGAAGAGGGAAACAGATGAAGCTTCTGGCCCTGTTCAACTTTCAAAGGTTTGTAGCGCTGAGAAACCCTTTAATTGTTTAATTTGGTTTTTTAAACTAAGTTGATAGTGAAAATAGGCAATGTTAGCGTTAGCCCTCGTCAGAGCGAAAGACGAAGGGCAAACGCTCGAAACTTCAGCTTTAGAAACTCTTTACTTTGGCAAATTTACATTATCAACCAAATTATCTCGTAATACCCCCCCCCCCCCCTCCCCCCACGCAGCACCGCAGTTTCTTTAAAAACTTGGCCCTCTTCAACAGTTTGTAACTGGCCTCTGGTTGGTCATAAATCGGGCTTTCTGCCTTTGACGCGACTGGCCCAGGTGATCTCGAGCAAGACTTTGAAGAACGAGAGTCTGAAGTCGGGATCAAACAGAGAGGGCACCTCCTATCAGAAAACGGGCTTCTTCAGTGGTTGAAAGAAGGCTTGTGAGACACCTCGCAAGCTTACTTTGCTGTATTTACGGTGCGCACTACGAGTACTTACGTCGAACTCAGTTGCATGAATCATTTTATGAAATCTTTTTTCAGTTCATGAAAGAACGAAAACGGAAAGAAGAGGCACTGAGAAGCGCCGTGACAGGCAAGAAGATCAAACTCAAAGTTAAAAAATCGAGCAAGGACAAGGAGGTAAACAAAGACTGAGTGCAAAAGTGAGAAATTCTATTATTAATCAGTATCTCCATAATGATATGTAATGTGAAGCTTAAAAATTTTTTTGGGGGGGAGTGTAATTTTGTCAGGTGTTTCATTTTTCTTCTGTTCGAGTTTGTAAAGCTTTACCAATAGATTATTAAATTCGCCGTTTCCGAGCGTCGGGTTCAAGTTCGAGCGAATCATCGCGGCTAAAAATGTAAGGAAACAATTTTTTCCAGGGCTTGTTTTTCGCAGAAATTTATCACACTGACGTGTCACCTATAGTGATTCGTCTTAAATTTCATGTTTCAGCCCCTCTGTTCTTTGTTACATTACTTTGCGGTTAAAGTTATTTTCCATGTTTTTTCTAGCGCGACAAGAACCGAAAACAGCTACTGCACTTCTTGAATCAGACCTTATAGGATTTTCAGAGAAGCTTAAAGGGTCTGTTAACTAAATACCGACGCGACTGGTTGGTAGACAAGAGGGTGAAGAATGGCGAATGGTTTCCTGGAATCGGGAAAAGGCAGTATCAGGGTCCATCAAGTTATAAAGTATGTGCACGTGGAGGGAAAAGAAGTCGAGTAATTTTTTTCATTCTTCGTACCACATGTTGTTATATCCTGAACCTGGCGAAACGGGAAGGGAAAACTCACCAAGAGTTGGCGAATGAAAGAAATGTGGACTCTTAAAGAAAAAATAGGACGATTCAAGCACTTCATGGCAAACAGCCATGATCCGATCAATGTGAAGATTCTGATCTGAATTTTATTTGTTTCTCCTGTAAATCTCGCTTTTCATAAGATGTATGTATACATTTATAAAAACGTAAAACGTTCTTTTAATGAATAAACTTGTTTATAACTTGAAAGAGTCGGCATTTTTTGTAGAAACCCTTTGAATTCAAATCCGTTTTCATTGCAGGTAGTAGGAGCCAAACCATTTTCAGTGCCTTGTTCTAGTGACATAAATTTAGTTTTTGTTTGCCCTATAAAACCAGATGTTAAAATTACATTCCCAATGTAAGGGTTTTTTTTATCTCTAGAAAAACGGCACTTCAATTCTCCGCGCTGGAAAGAAAGGGGAATTGGATTACTTCATATCTTTTATTTAGCTTTTTCCTTCTCCTTTACATACTTACTGATTTCACCGGATTTGTACCATGGAACCATGTCTCTTAAAAAAAAAATTTCTCGTCTTCACTCTAAAGAGGTGCATCACAAGGTTCTCAGCGTTTTCTAAAATATTAAACCGACGGAACCGACGGAGTGGCTTCCAAGCCTTCACGGTCTCTCTTCCGCTTCTCCTTTTGCTCGTGTCTTCTCTTGATTCTCGCGCTCGCCATGCTTTCGCCTCACGCTCGCGTCCTCTTGCCTCGCCGAAAAAAAAACGCAAAAAACTAAAAAAAAACACAAAAATGAAGCTTGATTTCCTCGTTACATGATGTCATTTTAAAACAGAATATGGTTTCGTGTAGAAGCTCTCAGTGGAAAATGGAAGCGTGTTCTATGTTTTTCAGTACCATACGAAAAAGGTAAACGAAAGACATGAAAGAAAAAACGAATTTTGAAAACTAAGGTGACAACTCCGTTTTCACAATAGAGAAGAAAAACGAAAAACAGGAACATAATTTGAATTTCATTATGCCTCGTCTTTGAAAAGTAGTTGGCACTAAAAGCTACTGTATGAAGGTTCAGGTCAACTGCGGCGGCCGGGGATGGGCGGCTGAATGGACTGATCGAGCATCATGTTAACTGATATCCCACCTGACCTCCCCGGCTTTTAGTGATACTTTCCCTTGCCACCCCTCCCCTACCCTTTTTCCCCTGCCGATAATCATGAACAGCATCAACGCTCTTCTCTGTACTCACAAACCTACAAATATGGCCTTAATCCATTTTCAGTAAGTTTTAATTCAATCTTTTCTTATCACAACAAAAGCGTAAGAATGTATTACGCTATCTGGGGAGGTACGTAAGATGTCACCTTCAATTAGACAATTTTAAGACATAGTATGTTCCTCGTTCTCGCTCAATTCGCCCTCTATATCCTGATATTTTGATCAAAATGTATTTATTAGCATATAGCCGATCTGACTGAACTTATGTTTCCACCAATTCTTTCCATTTTTGCAACGATTTTCTGCACAGAATTTGAAATCAATGAAATTAGATTGCGTGACTGGACGATATTTAATTGTTATCCGCCACAAACGCGCACACTTTGACAGCCTAAATCAAGTAATTACTTGCCTTGTCTTCTAAGTATGATCAGAATGATAAACAATGAGGTTTGATCGCCTTCGATTCGCTCGAATCGTTCTGCGGAGATAAATGAAATTGCTATCTGTTCGGTTTTGCCTGGTGTGTTGGCCAACAGAACAAACTCCTGCGATCGAGGCACTCATCCGCGATTTTGCGGTCGAATAACACGATGAAGGTTCTTTGCGTTGAGTAAACAATTGCTTTTCAAACACCAGTTCAATATTTACAAGACGAAGAAGTGAACACTTAGTTTGTTTCCCGACGGGAGCCGCAGATTGACGATGTTACAAAGGATGGTCATAGAATTAATTTAACCCCTTCGTGTTTGGTCATTGTGAATTTGGCATATCTGTTGGCTTCCAGCAGAGCTGTTGGAGTAGAGTAAAAATTCATCTCAGATGATGTGAAGGAATGCGTCTTCGTATGATTCTACAGAGCAAATACGGAGAAAAGTGCAAAATCAGAGCTGTATCTTTCGTCCAGTTGCTGAAACTCAACGGAAACGTAAACATTGCATGCATTCTGTTTATTACGAGCTAGTCGTGGTCCACTTCACTACAGCTTGTCACGAAGACAGTGAGCCCTTTCGAGCTCTCGTCGTTATATTTTCTTTCCAAGCTGTTCACTAAACTAGACTTCCGCTCTGAGAGTATTGATCATTTAAATAACAAAAAATTGCCTTTAAAATTGGAGCTGATGCGTCGGCGGAGCTTATAAGCTGAGTGGATGTCTATTGCGCGATAGACATGAGGCTCACATGTTTTAAATGGTTTACCACTTTTACTTATGCGCTTCAGCTGGTCACAGCAAGACCTAGAACCTCACGAGAGGCCGGTAAGTAACGTTTCCTTTTAATATTATCTCGCGGAATTAGGAGGTTTCTTGCTTTATTTTTTCAAGGATATGCGTAAATGGACGTCTCAAAATTCTACATCCGCTGTAACTTGTCGAATCCCTAAAAAAGATTCAGGGTATTTCACCTCCGTCAAATAATTAGGAATTTACTTGTTATTTTTACGGATTAGCCGAACTGTCTTAGAGGGAGCAAACTGGGAAAAGAAGCTTATAAGATAAGCGTTTATTCGTAATGACCTCGGCGGCGGGTTTGCACAATACACAAGCTTTGAACTTTTTCTAACACCGACGGCCCCGGTTTGTTCATTAAAATTAGATTATTCAACTTTCGCAGCAACTTTTGTCTGCGTAGGTTAGACATATCTATTTAATTCCATCGAAACGCCACAAATATATTATTTACCCTGAATTATGCGGGATAATCAAACACGAACAGCCGCGCAGATAATTCGTAGGAGATTCAGATCACATTGCCGCGATTTCTCTTCGTGAAGTTAAGACAGAGATATCTAAACAACGATTTCCCGGTAAACTAATTTTAGAGTCAACAAGAACTCGGGCTGTTTTTAAGTGCTTAGATTTTGTCGGTTTTTTATTTAGTTCTCCTTCGTTTTCCAACAGATAAAGGGATTTATTCTTCAATGCCTAGATTAACTAACTTATTCGGATTGGAAAAACAGCTAATTCGAAAACAGATTGAAGTAATTTACCGCCATAATCCGAGATTGTTCTTTCCTAGATGTTTTGTAAATATTTCACTCGCTTTTTTAGGACTTAAAAAAACAATACTTTGAAAATTTTAATATTGAATTAGGCAGTCAGCAGGATAAATCGTTTTATTTTTTCCCTGTCCAAAGTGACATTTTTAATCTGTTTGAACAAGGTATATAATACGCTTCACGACGCGTTGATGTTTTCTGCAAACAAGTTTGTAAAACATGTTTTGTGCTAAGGCATAACCGGTTTTCCCTTTTTCTTTGTTTTTAAAAAGAATTTTGAATCACTTCGTAAGTTTCAATCGCCCAAATGGAAATATATTCCTCTAAGACACAATATCATAAATACTTGCGCAAAATTTGCAAACAATATAACTCCGTTTCCGCAAAATATAGGTCCTTGCATGTCGCTTGTAATGTGTGGTTTAAATTTGCAGGTGCATGAGGCCGATTTTCCGTATTTTTATATTTACATTTAGTATATATTGTTTTAGCTAATAGTTTCTTTAATGAACAATATACCGGGATAACTTTTATTGTTTCCGATTGTAAATTGGCTGCGAATATTTTCGGGGCGGAGAGAATTAGGGGCAATTCGGCAAACAGGAATAGGAATCTTGTTTCCCTCGGGGTACGAACAATACATTGCTATGTTCCCCCTCTCACCCCATTGGAAAATCTCCTGATCGCCTGCTGTTCCTCGTTACTATTTATAAATGTTATGTCACGCAATTCGGCTGGTTAAAACTATCGTCGAATCAAGAAACACATTAGTGAACAAAAGATATAACAGAAAAGTAACATACGAAAAACAACAGAATTAAAATAACAAAAATAATTATTTGCAACAGTGAAACACATAACGAAAGAAAAGGGTATGTTCAACAGCGAAGAAGATGAAAAAAAATCGCCTTAATTAGTTACAGTGTACAAACAAATCATGACAAAAGCTTTCATTGCGGTTTGATGCTTTGTTAATATTCTTCATCGCAGCTGGCAGCTCAGTGATAAGAGTTACATCATTGGACAAAAACTTGAAAAATTTATAGAAAAAGCTATTGTGCTTCGATTTAAGAAAATCGTGACTATAAAAAAATTTTAAAATTTGTGGGATCCGATTAAAATCAAATTAAGAAAAAATCTGATGGCTATCTGGAAGAGTTTGCCTAAAGGAATCTTACTTTTTAAAAGTCGTAATTTATGCGTATCTCCATTCGACTCCACGTCAAAAAAAATACTTTGATTCCAAACTTCTGAAAATAAGATACAACAATATAATTTTACATTTTCTGGGTAAAATACTGCGTAGAATGGCCTCTAACAAGGATTTCTTCATAGTAAGTTTTTAGAAAGTTCCCGCCATGTTGGTTTGTCTGGCGGTTGGGGGGGGGGGGAAGCTCGTTTGCCTGACAACGGCAGGTTGGCTGGTTTGTCGGTCGCTCAGTCGGCCGGTCAGTCAGTCGGTCGGTCACCCGGGCATTCGGTCGGTCAGTCGGTTAGTCTGTGTGTCGGTTGGACGGGTTGTTGGTCATTTGGTTGGTCACTCAGTTAGTCAGTCGATCGGTGAGTCGGTCAGTCGGGTTGTCGGTCATTCGGTTGGTCCGGTAGACTTATATCCGTTGGTTAGTGGTTGGTGAGTCAGCTGGTCCATTGTTTACATTGTTGGTGACTCAGTAAACTCTCTAAATTCTAGGATCGTTACCAATTGCTTGTCACAGCATAGAGCTACTTATCGACGATGAAGGAACCATAACAAGTCCAAATTTTCGGGGACCATATCCAGCCAACTCTTCCTGCACATGGATTATAACGGTCCCGGAAAAAGCGAATGTTTCTTTACGGTTTTCATCGTTTAACATCCAATCAAGTTCCAAGCAGTGTGGAGGGATTAAATGCAATTGTGACTTTGTCCAAATAAGCGAACTTGGCTCTGCGTCTAGTAATGCAGGATTCAACACGAAATATTGTGACAGTAATCGCCCTCCGGACAAGATTCTTTATTTGATGTCTGGGGTCAGAATTCGATTCGTTTCTGACTCAACTGGCGAAGAGACTGGGTTCGAACTTCATTATAAAACCCTTCATACACCAGCACCTGCTCCAACGATGGGCATATCTGGAGCATCTGTCAATCAAACCGTTGTCACGACAACATCTGGCTCGTCTTCAAATCTAAACGTGTCGAGTTTCAGTATTCCTTTGCCTACATTTACAAGCAAAGCGCCGATAAACTCTTCATCGGAAATTGTTTTGCAAGTTACACCAGAAACACGAATAACGACAGAACTCACTGGTGCTCAGACTCCGTTACCCAGAAGAACATTGCCAGTCAGTTCAGCTGGAGGGGGGAGTGCTTGGACAACACCGGTTCATACCGTTATGGCTAAGGAACAGAAGGTAGTCGAAGAGAAAGTCCCAGACATTATAGTCCTTGGACCATCTGTACCTGTTGTGATGATATTTGTCATTGTTGTCGCTGGTATTGCTTGGTGGAATTACAAGTTTAACTCGGAAGAGCACAACAGGTCAGTTGTGCTTGATCACTAGTAGGGTCAACATGTCGGTCGAGATAACTATAAGTTCGCGTTCACTTCTGAATATTTATCAGGGAAACAAAATGAAATACTGAGGGGTAATCCACAATGAACTTGTATTCTGCGGTCCGGGGGAAAACCTTTGATCCTTGCTAATTCATGCCATGAAATCTGAGGAAAGCTTTGGTAATATAGTACTTCGGTCCGGAGGGAGGGCATTCGTTTGGAATTTTGGAGCTATTGTACTGAATAACTGATGACAAGAATCTTTTCCGTACTTTCAGCCAGTCTAATGTCGTTCAAAAGAACACAGTAAAAAGGTTTATACTTTGATTGTAATTAACTGAAATTGAATTAACATTTTTCCAGAAGAAGTTGTGCGACAGGGTTTCAACAACAAAAGGACTTAACTTTTCAACGAAATTTCTTTCATTTCTCGATTTTTCGAACACTGATAAACGAACTTTAATAAGTTTTCTATGCCATCCTTAATTTTCAGCGAGATCACATTTGTGTCATTTTTTTAAGGTATGAATCCTACGCAAAGAAAAGTGCAGCCAAAAAGCGGCAGAAGAGAACGATGCACAACATTAGGTAACACTGACGTTACTATTTTGAAATACTGAGTGGGACTCAACTAGCGAAGGCTCCTTCATAAAAAACTTTTCATTTGAGAGTGGTAATCATACGATTAGAACTCCAAGCTAATAAAAAGCATGTGAACAACCTCATGCGCGGAGAAACGCGAGTGGTCAATTCTCACTCGGTTTCGGTTTATCAGGTTACTGACCGGAAGAGTGGAAAGTGTTTTTGCTCTGAACAAAGTTCTCTTTTCTGTTGCAGTAAAGGGAATCTCTATAATGAGATGACAAAGACCTGGAAAGGCCAGTCTTCTAACCCTAATGCAGGAAGGTAAGTCACAAACATACTTAGAGTTGAATTACGAGGCTATCGAAAAACACCTCACTTCTGATCACATTTTTTTCTAAAATGTTTCAAATACAGCGGAGAACTGATTAAGACTTAACTAATCGAACACTAATAACATTTTAGGCTAATAAGGGCTCTATAACTGTAAACCTGTCATACCCCCCTCCGCCCCTCCGCCCCTACCAAGAACACGTAGGACCCTGAACGCATACCCGTTGAGTGCTCCACCTCTATCCAAGGCCACGTGTATAACGCCTGACACTGACTTCCCTGGCGGAAAAATCTGAGGCTTTACGGTACGTGTCCTCATGGATATATCGTGCAAATGCAAACATCTCCTTGATCGTCCACGAGTTACCCATTTCACTAAAAATAATAAATAAAATTTTCCAGTCAAAGCATAGGGATCCAAAGAATAATCACCTTAATAAATCCTTTCTTGAAAACGGAAATAAAAAAGGACGTACTCATATTCAGATCTGATATCAACTCATAGTTTCTTTTCATTTACTCTGCAGACCCAGTCCCATGGTTGGAGGATATAAGAAAATATCGTTTGCGGGAAGACTTCTGGAGTTAGCAGAAGGGTAAACAAACGGCCTTATTTTTTTCTCAAACTGTACACGCCAGCAGGGGTCCGCTTATTTGTGGCAAATATAACGTTTTAAAAGTGCTAGAAAAGTGAATGCGAAGCCCACTGCTCAAACTTGTCAGTCCAGCTTTCGAACAACCGGGACTGAAAGTTTTCACCGGACATTTCATTTGAGTACTTTGTGCTGAACGAGTACTGAAATTAAATTCCATACATTAAGGGAGCTTTCCCCGGAAGGAACCTTTACATACAGTGAGGAATCACAGCTCTCTAGAATGGCGATCCGACCTAAACCGTTAGCAAATTTATCGTTGGCTAATTGACTCGAAGGCGAAACGACTGTTTACCTCCACAATAGTTGTCATGCTTCGCAAAATTTATTTATTTTTAACCAAAACAGGTTTCCTCTAGCCTGAGAGCGACCAAAACATTGACACTCATTACATTTCCATTTCAGCGTACGAACTCCTAGGCCCTCCCGTCCATCCTCGTACGCGGAGGAGACTGTGCCTCTGACAAAGCCGTCGACTGGCAAAGGCCCGTACCTGTCACCGGGCGTGGCTACCACTGGAGGTGGTTCGAGACCCAGTTCTCGCCCAGCCTCTCTGTTGCTGAGAGATGCCTTGGTTAATATGTTTGGGGAGGGAAAAGAAAGGTAACAATTGACATAAACTAGTTATGCTTTTGCTTCACTGTGCTCAGTGATCAGGTCTTGAAAACTCACACCGCGCTCTCGACCAATAAGGTGCAAAACTGAAATAATCGCGACTTAAATACTCTTGTTTCCTGAGCTTCAAGAAGTTTGCGTTTTTTTTCTTCGCGGGATCGCATTGATTGCTTCTGCTTTCTTTATTGTTGCCTCTACTTTTACGCAACTCGATCCAAAGACGTTTTTTAATTGTAAAAGCATTGTCAGCAGAAAGACTAATTTCTCGTTGCCTGCGAGTCTTTCTTAATCAATTTTTATTCACAATTTATATATCATTTCATTTTATCATACTATATTTTGCTTTGTATTTTTGCTTTACAGTGAAAGTCAGACCCAGGGTTCTGGTTCCCCGTCCAAAAGAGCTTCCAAGCGAGTATCATTCATCGATGAAGAAGCAGGACATCCGTTGGTTCAGCACGAGACCATTCCACCCGAACAGTAAGTGGCAATTTACCACATTTCAGCGGAATACTTACCATAAGTCGTCAGTCAGTCTCCGTCATAATTATCGCTGGCTTGGTCAGGCTAGATGAAGTCAATCCTGTGATCTGATTGGCTCCCTGGGTCAAACATGCTCTTTCGGAGTTGCCCACTTTATTCCAGCAAAATCCGCTATTCTGTTATGGAATCTGGCGATGCGGTACCTCATTTCTTGATAAAGCTTGCGCGTTAGATACCTGGGTATTTGTATTTCTACCGTCTGGAAAATTATGCAAATATACGACCATTCAGCTTTGAGGATCTGAGAGAAGTGATAATTCCCTTTTCTTTTTTCTTTTTTGTTCAGAATTGAAGAAATTCACGACGAACCAGAGGAAGATGATGACAATAGCAAAGAAGAAACAGACGATACTGTGAAACCTGCAAGGTAAAAAAGTTTAATTTCCAGTCGCCGACTTTAAGCTTTGCAGCGATTTTTAATTGATTTTGCTTCGTTACGCTCCGAGCAGGTTGGTCTCGGAAACTCTCGTAACCTCGTCAACTCTTATGGTTGACGAGGTTACATCATCTCCTTCTTCTCCTTCTTAGCATATCATACAAGTGACCTAATTTTAAAATTGTCTCTTTGCAGGAGATTACCGATCCCAGCTATTCTTGTTAGGCAGCCGAGTGAAGATACAGACTTTGCAGTGGATTCGCCTTCTAGAACTTCGAGGTAGAAACTTTGAAATCACAGTAAAGCATATCCTCTTCCATTCGAAAAAAAAAACCAAAAGGTTCACCAAAGGTGATGCTGTATTTCGTTTTTGATAGTTTGCATGAAAGAAAATAAGTTTGACATATACTTGTACATCTCACGGGCCCATTTCTATTCTATTGTCATCCACCCTCTATCACTGGCGCATCACGCAGTTTTCATAAGGATGAGGACCCTGTGCTCGTGGAGGAATCACCGGACTTGCAGGCGGCGATGCCGGACCAAGGTGCATACCACGAAAATGAAGACAGTAGTGGGCCGCGTTGGAACGACTTTGGGTGAGTTTCTTCCGCTTATCTAGCTTCCAGCACAAGAAAACTGTAGAGAAACTATAACGCTTTGTGACGTGCTTCGTCACTGGCGAGTCTAAGGGAGGTTCCATTGGCATTCCCTCATCCCTTTTACCCACCCTATTTCTATACCACTCAAAGTCAAAGCCTAGCGGAGGTACAAACGAAAAATTTAGCTTTCTAAAATTTTTGTGAGTGTGGCCCTCAACTAGTGTTCAATATCCGTTACTGATAATAAGTGAAAGGTTAAGAATATATGAAAGTCATATATTTGAACTGCGGATAAAGACGTGAATGAAATGCCTAAGTAGTGCACATTACTGCGAGGATCACTTTCATTCACGTCTTTATCCGCAGTTCAAATATATGACTTTCATATATTCTTAACCGTTTATTTCATCACTTCACGGGTTTATTTGGAACCAACATCATGACCAGCTCCCAGTTGGCTTGTTAGCTCAGTCGGTAGAGCGCTGCACCAGTATCGCAGAGGTCATGGGTTCAAATGCCGTACAGGCCTGAATTTTTTTCAGGCCTTATTTTCACTACTGCCTAAGTAGTGCACATTACTGCGAGGATCACTTTCATTCATGATAATAAGTGAGTTGACGAGAGTATATACTAAATTATATAGTCACAATTATGGTGCCTGATGAGTTTTCAGTTCCTCATAGGTCAGTGCGGCTCATCTGAGCGGTACAAGATGTCATTTTGCAAGCTAAAGTGTGTTTTGTTCTATTCTATGACAGTGAAAATTACACGGACTCTTCATCAGAGGACATTCCAGATAGAAGCCTGTAAGTCTCAAAAGAAGAGAGAGAAAAAAAAGATTAAAATCTTTAAAATTTATGTTCAACTAATAAACGCAATTTTAGCAATTGTGCACATATTTGAGCTGCTAGTCATTCTGATGACAAATTGGTTTTACGGTTTATTTTTGACAAAACTTATATTTGGTTGGTGTCTAGAATTTAAAAAAATCTGTGGTTTTATTTATTCGCAGAATATTTCCTGATCTAGAAGACTTTCTTCTAAATTTAGATAAGGATTCAGACCTAGATGAGCCGCCATACAGCTGGTAGGTTTCCCTCTACACCGAGCATCCTGTCATACTCCCTGGGGTCACTGTTTTTTATTAAAAAGTTTCATAACAGAAAGTTAATCGATCTATTACTATATTGCCTTGCGAGGATATTTACTCAAATTTTGTATCACACTGCTGTCATATGGTGTTGATCAAGAACAATAAGAGATATCTACAGACTTACCGCTAAGCGACAAATCCGGCAACATAGAGAGGCGCTAAAGACCTAAACTTGAGCATTTGTTGAAAATACCTCCCCATTTTTACGGTACAACGGTCTGCCATAACTGTGGTCATCCAAACAATGGAAAACAATCAAAAAGCGAAAGTTAAAAACGGATTCAACAAACGGGAATTCAGCTTTTCAAATGCCTTGCCATCCTTCCGGAACTTTCCGCAGTTTCTCAAGCATAATGTGATTGTAGGTATTGCCATCCCTCTGAAATGGGTTACTAGTCAATCAAGGGTTACTCCCAAATCATTTAGTTAGGCTCTCGAACAGTTTTTCATCATCTATTCATAGATTTGGTTGATCAAATAAGTGTTCCGCCAAAGAACACATCACGGTGGTTGTGGCTGGGGTTTGAAATGAGCGTTTTCGACTTGGAGTCTAACGCGCCAGCCAGTAGACCGCTTCATCTCTGTCAGACTACGATTAGAATTCCTAACTTTTTGCCGTAAACAAAAGTGACGGTGTTAAACTCTCTCTAAAGAAACTAGAGTTAGCAGCACAACGCCTTACTTATGCAAAACGGTGCCCGCAGCCTTTTCTTTATAGAAAATAACTCACCTTAAATCACAGAAAACCGTTTTCTTCAAATAATTTTCATTTCCGATTTCTTTCAGTGCGAGTCACATAGGAGACATTTTAAGGAAAAGTTATGGCGACGAAGGGCTAAGTGGCCTGGGTCCAGAAACCGTGTTGGATGTTCCAGAAGGCAAGTGAAGAATCAGTTTTGATACTCCACATTAGATATAATCAAGCACTCGTGCTTGCGGAACGTGACGCGCAGAAGAAGCCACGCGAAGGTGTTACGGAACGAGCGTGTGAGAGGACGCGCGCGAGAGATTTCGAAAGAAATCGGCAAAATTACCTCTGAACCTTCAGCTTTTTTCTCTCAGATATGAGTCCTCGCTACTCTCGACCTACTAACATGGCCAGATTCTGGTGGATCTTTTAGTCTCTCAAAGGAATTTGATTTTTAAACCAGACTTGCATGACTCTGTAATGAATAAATGAATAATGAGGAAAGGAAATTGCATACAATTTTCCAAGTTCCAAGACCCCATGAATTACAGAATGACCTAATTCCATTATTTCCCTCCTCAAATAAAGTTGTTGCTTGAAATCTATTGTAAGTTGTTTGAGAAATTCTTGGCCACTCTCGGAAACATAAGTTGAAGGGCGGGGGGGAGGGGGGAGGGGGGGAGTCAAATTGTGTAATTTGTCGCTTGATTACCAACAAATAAATAAACAAAAATATTTATATTTTAAAGTTTTTCTCCCAAGACCCTTTATTCTACAGAGTCGGTTTGCGTAGTATGAAGCTGTCAGTGTCAACAGATAGCTAGTAAAAAGTCCGGAAGTACTTTGCTTTCCCGCTAGATTGGACCATTAAATTAACGCATTATGTTAGTTGCAAAAGTATAAAAATTTAATCCTCAGTTTTGACACTTTGTTACTTATTTTTTAGAGTTCGTCGGGATGATGCGCAACCCTTCCATGTCACAGGATTCCATTACAAAAGAAACAGACCTAGTTGATGACGTGGATTAGATGTCTGTTTCAAGGTTCTGAAACCAAACGAGTGGTCTCGGAATCAGTTTTTCCATTTAAGAGCACGCTTAGGTCTGGCCTCTGACTTGAAAAGCGCAAGACACCACTTTATCGTCCAACAGTTGAGTGAAATCACCACGCGCTATGGTCTTCCATTTCGACCTCTTTGATTCGACGAAGTTGTCAGCTTCGCTAGCGAATGACGCTTGAGTTTGAAGTCCATAAAGATGACAAACTTAAGGGAGCTCTGACTCTTTCTATTAATAATTCGTTTAAGGTATAACTTAGTTCTTCTAAAGAAAATCGAGAAAAGGAGCTCGTTTAAAAGTTTGGTGAATTTTACATAAAGGAAAGAAACTTTGCTTTCCTCAAGTGTCAATTATTCAATGTTCAAGACGGTGGTAGCTTTTACCATATTTTTTTATTACTACGCTGTATTATACTGATGATAAAATTTGAAGTACGAGCTCGACATTCTGGTGCTACTGTCAAGTAAAAATGTATTAAAAGCCAACTGAGATATAATAAATGAGTCGCGTTAAATGCACGGGGAGCTTATTTAAGTCTAAGGAAGACCGTGGATGGGTGGCTCTTATTCGATTGAAGGCGTAATTTGATATGATTGTTTTTATTTACCTATCATTTTTTAGCCATAAACTCCGCATTCAAACAACAAGTGAAACTTTTGATGTGCAGAGGTGACTTTTTCAATAAAGTCTTAAAAGCAGTACTGTTAGTATTCTTGAATCTTTCTCCAAACCTAACGTGTCCACAATTTTAAAAAATTAGGACGAAATAAAGTTTGGGGAAGACGCACTTGAGCAGTTCAGCAAAGGTGATCATTCGGCTACAAAACACCCCCCGCGATGCACGATGATTGATCTTCCACCTTCTCGGAGGCTGACTCACACCATGCACCTTTAAGTGAAACACAAGACATGATGCGAAATACCGGCTCGGAATCGTCTTCACAATGCCATCGACAGAGCAGGTGACGTGGATATGGTTTCTGGCATGTCTATACACTCCAAACGAGGTCATTAAAAATATTACAGAAAAAAAAACTTGATCAATTAATGCAAACAATGACCAAGGTTAAATCCTATGATTATAATTTGTATACTTTTTGATTCGATGAAGGAGACACTAAATTAACCCATTATCTCAAATGTTTTACTGATTAATGAGATCCTCATACTTCCAGTATAACGGATCGATTTACGAGCAAAAAGACGGCGCCGCCGTGGGGAGTCCGGTTTCCGCTGTTATTGCTAACCTCTACACGAAGAATTTCGAAGAACAGGCGATAACTACATCATCCTACCACAGGCACATAATTCGAAATATTTACCGTTGTAAATCGACCATATTTCGTTCCCCCACTATTCCTTAGAACGTGTTGAAATTTTCAACGGTTCCTCTCGTAACTTAACACCGAGTCACACAACGCGTGACGCGTTCATGAATTAATCGTTGGCTTTTTCTCGAGACGTGAGCTTGGGCCGCCTGTAATCCTACGAGCCTAGGATATGGAAACGCTACGCGGACGATACCTTTACCATCCTGGATGACTTCTTACAGCATATAATCAATCAGTAGCCTTCCATCTGCTTCAGCATGGAGACAGAGAAAGACGACAAACTCGCCTTCCTAGACACCGCAGTTTCAAGAAAACCTGACGGCCGCCTCACCATCAGCGTATACAGGAAGCCCACGCACACGGATCAACACTTAGCGTATGATTCATACCACCCTCAATCAGTAAAACGCGGTATTGTTAAGTGCCTTAACGAGCGCACCAAACGTCTCGTAACAAAATCCTCCGTCATCTCCGAGGAGAAAAAACATCTGTCATCTGTTCTGGTTTCTAATGGTTATCCTTTTTCTTTCTTGCAGAAAATTACCAAGACCGGAAAACCAAACAACAGTGCCGAACCCGCCAACAAGTTCAAAGCTACTTCGGTTTTACCTTATGTGAAAGGTCTGTCCGAACAGCTTCGCCGTTGCCTACAACAACAAGGCGTACGCGCTGTTTTCAAGTCGGAGATAGTACGACCAAAAGACGTGGTCGACCCGGCTAAACACTGGCAAGATGGCGTAGTTTAAAGAATTCCCTGTGAATGCGGCAAGGTATACATCGGAAAGACTGGAAGACCTATGCAAGACAGAATTAAGGAGCATGATCAAGACATTCGACTCCTCCGTACCGAGATCTCCGCCGTTTCAGAGCTCGCCCACAACACCGGACACAAGCCACTCTGAAACGAAGTAAAGTTTATTGATCGTGACCCTAATTACTACACGCGCAGGGTCAAAGAGGCAATTCATATGGGACTTCACCCTGACAACATCAACAAGGATAGTGGAATAGAAATTCCAGAAGCGTGGATGTCTACGTTCAAAAAACACAACAACAGGAGAGCCGTGCGACAGCGGACCGCCGAGGGAGCAAATTACTGAGTGAACAGCAAGGATCGAAATGTACCAATCAGAGCTGTTGAAAAAAGAAAAACTTATCACAGCAGAGCATCATGCTTTATAAGATCACACATGACCAGTCGACCTCATCGCCTGAAGCAGACTAGCAGTATGCAGTCGAAAAGTCGCGATCTACATCGCACGTGACTACATCGTGAGACAAACGAAGAACTTAACTTCTGTTGTTATTCACCACGATGAATAACCACAACCTTTCTCATATGTGTCATACACAATCGGACGATTGGTGGACTTACCCCACCAGATAGATATAGAATATTTAACACAACTGTTAGCTTCCAATCGTTCCATTCCTTTGAAGCTGCATTACGCTTCACGGCCAAATTAAAGATCGAAATCAACGTTAACGTGATCGTAGAATTTGAGGTTTTCATTCGACATTGTTTCACTGGACATTCATTTTTTTATAATTAAATGTTAAATTTAACGCGCACGCTGTCTATGTTTACTTTTCCGCGCGCGCTCCGTTTGAATTCATATATCGTAATAATTATTGCAAGGTTGGCCTTTTTAAATTGTTTAATTTAAGACGCGTAATCTAGTTGTTCGATTGTTCAGTTCAGTTTTAATCAAGTTAACCTGTTATTGTAATATTGCTAACCAGTTATTTGACAAAAGTACGGAGGCAGTGAAAAAGTAAGTTTCCGGTTAATTTCCAGGTCATTACAGTAAATCTTCTGTTTGTTTTGAACACTTGCAAGGCCGAGTGCCAACGTGGTTTCTTTGTATTTTATATCGAATCGTATTATGAAATTAAATATGGTTCTTCCTCCGTTTTGGCTCTTTGGTCAAAAAACGGAGAAAAAGATATGTGCAAAATGGTATTCATCCTGGGGTTTGATCCCGCATACCTCGTTACGACCCCGTAATGGACATGGTTTTCCGGCACGTCTTTTCAGTAACGATACCATTTCACTCCAGACGATACTATTCAAATAAATCAAACTTAATTGAGCAAAAAACTGGCAATGCTCAAATTTTTTATCATAAATTTCGTAGTTTTTTATTTGACGAGGGAGACATCTTAATCAATCCATAATCTCAAACGGTTCGTCAAGGTAGAAACCGATTACTCAGATTATCAATAAAGGGCAAAATTACTGAGCGTTGATTGGTTGAGAGAGAGGGCATTTTTTCTTAATCGAGGGCATTTTTAGTAATCAAGAGAGGGCATGATTACCTGTTAATGATTGGCTAATCCGTTGCATAATTTTGCCCTTTATTGATAAACAAGTAATCCCATGAGACCTCGTACTATTAAGGATTAATTGCACTTGAGTTTTCTCGTGCAATTAATCCTTAATAGTACTTGGCCTCATGTGATTACCTATACTTATCACAAAATTATAATCTTCGAAAGAAAAACCCAAAAGAGCATTTGCAATTGCTTTATTCTAATCTAATCCAATACAATGTTTTTTGCTGTTAAACCGAATAAACTGAAAACTCAAAAAGATTTTTTTACTAACAACTTCTTTTGTCTCGAGTAACGAAGTATCGATGACAGGTGTTGAAAAAAAACATTAAAAAAATATGAAGGAATGTTACTTTGTTCAGCTTAAAAAAAAAATTGGAAACTCTCCGGCAACTGAAAAGTTTTGAAAACACCTGAAGTTTTCCCTTGGACTCCTCCTTCTCAGTCATCATGGTCTTCATCATCCTCTTCCTCGCTTGCATTTCTTATTTGTTTCTTACGATCAGCACCATCATCAGAATCTGTGAGGGTTTTCTTGGCAGCGGTGGTCAGCTCGCTGACGACTTGGTACAACTGCTCTCCAAATTCAGCCGTTAAATGAAGCTGTTTTTCTGCGTCGGGAATATTTTCCTGGCCAATCGTACGTGTGAGCTCGTATAGCAAGACTTCCGGGCTCACCTTTTTGAGGTCAAGAACAGCAGCTTGTGTGCAGTAGCAGAACCCATTCCGACGTTCATCTTCAACTCCTTTGGATGAAAACTCGTATTTGTAAAACATAACATCGATTCGCAGGAGGGCGTTATCGCTAAAGACGATGTGGTAATCGTTCTGCTCACTTACGCCAGCCTGAGTGTTTCCCAAGAACTGGTTGAGGGCCACGCCGATCAGGCTCACAAGACCCTGTATGATGTTTCCACCAAACATGTCTTTGATCGATGTAGTTATGGCATCATCAGGCGCGTTCGACACGTCGACAGAATACTTCTCTGATGTGTCGACAAACGCCACAATCGGGACATTAGCGTCTTTGAGCGCCTTTTCCCTTATCTCTGCTCTGGCGGCGGCAACTTTATTAACCATCATCTCTTGCAGCATCTGCAGCTCTTCCACGGCTTTCTCGTCATTGTTTTTCTGTTGTTCCTCAAGTTTTTTCGAAATGGATGTTCCCATGATCTAGATTTTATCAAAAAAGAACAACTTAAGCTGGTGATTGAAACCATAAACAATACGCGTTTCATAAATCAGTGAAATGAGCATACTACAAATCAGGAATTTTTCCCATTTCGTTCCCGGATATTTTTTCGATTTAAACATGTCGTCGTATCTTTTTTAAAAATTTATGTGTACTTGAAGAATATACCAGGAATCTTAGATCGTAATGATACAAGCCACATTTCTGATTCAAGTTCCTTTGGAATGTTCCGACCCGACGAAACTGCAGAGAATAAGTCATACAGAGTTTGTTGAATCAGAGTTCCCAACACGAAAACCAGCCGCCGAGCGCACCAATCTCAGCGAAAGGCACCAAGGACTCTATGCCTCAGTACCTGTCAGTTATTCTTTATTATCCTTGCTTTTCTGCTAACCTCTACTGACAGCGGATTGACCCTTTTTGGAAGATTAATTTTTCCCGTAGTAGAACCGTTACCACAATACTTTCAAGAGAATCTCAAGAGTGAACAAACGAACGAACTAACAGGAATATATCTAATGCTTCCGGACGGTTTTTCATCTTTGACTGAGAAAACCAAACTAGGAACTTTGTAGAGGTTCCAAATCAAGGACAAAATCAGTAAAAAAATAACTAAAATCACTTATTTCAGAAGACTTACAGAAGAACTACAAAATATGATCAGAGGAACCTATAAAATACCAAACACTAAAAAGAAAGTATATGATCGCATGACAGGGTCACTTCAAGCAAGGACATCGTGATTCAAGTTCGAAGAATCCGGTAACCAACCGGAACAATCAAACTAGGAAACCCATTTTGATCAGCAACAACCTCAAACTTTGAATTGAGATTCTGGCTAAATTCGTGAACACAAATTACTAAATCATAACTAAGTAACTAGTAATTTAGAGCCTTAATTGTTTGAAGTGTGGCAAAAGGTCTACTTCGCGTCTTCGGTTTGTTTGCTTATTCATTCTGTTTTGTTTCAAAAAGTTTCCTTGTCGCTCAACCAAACTAACAAAACACTTAAGCCAAGCGTTGCTTGCACCACTTGTCCCAACCCTCACGTACTTTAATCAGTTTCAATCTGGTTTAAGTGCATCTGTTGTACAGTTCAGGAGAATGATGAATGAAGATGGTTTATGAACATGATCGATGAGAGAAAGCGATTAATTTCTGAAAGACGCCCTAAAATCTTCTCGCTTCAAAAAACCCAAACAGACACTTAATATCTATAGACCAAGTCACGTTAGAGAATATTCTTTCTCAAACTTGGTGGTAATTATGATTTGTTTCACTTAATGTATTGTCTTTTCCACGCACGACAGCCATTTCCAATCTTATGCAGTCATCATTTCACGTTATTCTGACCAGCTTGAGCAATTCTGATTTGTTTTCGAAGATCGGGAGAAGATTAAAAGGAAAGGCCATGAATAAGAAAAAAAAAATCTGAAAGCTTTGATAGTCGCCATCTTACGCATTGCGTTGAGAAAGAGAGGAAGTACTTCAGTGCATTTTTAAGTGGGTTCAAAACTTCATACCTTTTTGAAGTCCTCGAAGTCATGAACATTGTAGAGAAGGAGCTAAAAGACATGTTTTAAATATGAATTTCAAAGCTCAAGACCTTTGGAAACAAAAGGACAATGTACTATTGATAGATCCAGCTTGGATAAAATCGTTTAAAGTACATCAGCACTTAGCTATCAATTGTTAAGAACCACTGAGATATCCGTACCCGAGACTCAGCTCTTTCACTTCTACAGTCTAAGCAGCCCAAACAGTAGCTGTGGAACGTTTGATCAAGCTGTCTTGTCGAATTGGCGGAGATTTAGTCTTTGAAAAATTTTGGTCTTCCTTTCTAAAAAGGAATGACAGTTCACCTTGGACGAAGATTATGGCTGACTTCGACGAAAGCGTAAGTTATATAAAAAATATTTCTAGTGTACTAACTTTGATTTGACACTCACCAACTTCAACTTCAATCAAAGCCTTAAAGTTGGCGATCCCAAATGACAGGATACATTCACTGTGTAGGCACCTTACTAGAACTGATCTTGATAGCCTAAGAGTGTTAAATGTCTACCTACTGAAACATATTGAAGCGCAACATCCTTTACGTAACCAATGCGGCACAAGACACTTAAGATTAACAATTGTTTCATGTGCCAGCGAGCATTTATCAATTGGAACATGCAGGAATTCTGGAAAGTCGATCGGAAATGACGCGCAGATTATGACAAGAGACATTCACTGTGTAAGCACCTTACCAGAACTGATCTTGATAGCCTAAGAGTGTTAAATGTCTACCTACTGAAACATGTTGAGGTGCATCAGGCAAAAACATACAAATCATGCTATACTAAGAAGAGAAAAGGCCAAAAGTTTCTCTGGCACCCCATGGTATGTGTGACCTTCTAAGAAACGTGGTGGAATGCGGAAAATAGAGACCGGTCGTGCAGGAAACCAAATCTATCTCACAATCAGCAATTGCTTCATGCGTCCCCGCGCGCACATAAAAACATGAAACATGCAAGAATTTTGAAAAACAGAAAAACACGAAAGAGTTTCTGGCGATGTAGCTGGGACTTCCTTGGTCCTCTGCGTAACCAATACGGTACAACACACTTTAGATTAACAATTTTTTCATGCGCTAGCGAGCATTTATCAAGATTTGGAAAATGTAGGAATTTTGGAAAGCCGAAATGGCGCCAAAGAGTTTCTCATACCGTCCGTGCACCCGAGAGCACTACTGACCCTATAAGTAACGTGGAAAACTTCAGGAAAATAGAACTGTTCGCGACTCAAGACGAATAAATCAGTGTAGGAAACCAAATCTACCTCACAATCAACAATTGCTTCATGCGTCTGCGCGCGTTCATACAAATATGAAACATGCAAGAATTCTGCCGCTTGTAAAGAATATTGTTAGTCAGCGACTGTTTGTTTCCTGTCAATTCTGTTGAAAGGAGTGACGTCACTTGATCACGCGATGATACCTGTTCAGCTACTCGTTGGGTTCTGCTATTGTACATAAAGTTAGTTTTCAAAAATGCTCTGTAGCATTACTCCGCCCGAGTGGTACCAAAGGGTCACTTCATGGACTTTAACAATTATACTTCGCTTGTATGGAGTTTCGGTAAACATAGGCGGTTACACGCTAAGGAAAAGAATACCGTGAACATGACCTCTTGCATGACTGCCTTTCAACGGTTCGCATCGCGTTTTTTTTTTTTTTCGTTTTCTGCTACCGACAGCGGACTGACCTTTTTGGAAGATTAAACTTCTCTTATCAGAACAGTTACCTCAATACTTTCACGAGTATCTCCCGAATGAACAAACAAACGAACGAACAGGATGGAAGTTAATGCTTCCGGTCATTACTTGATCTTTGACTGCAAAAACCAAAACAGGAACTTCGGTGAAGTTTCAAATCAAGGTCAAAATCGGTTAAAAAAAATAACTAAAATCACACATTTCGGAGAAACCTCAACGATACCAAAAACTCAAAAGAAAGTACACGACATGGTAACATCGGGCAAGGACATCATGATTCAAGTTCGGGGAATTTGCTATCAATCTAAGAAACTCATTTTGATCTGCAATGAGCTAAACTTTGAATTGAGATTCTAGCTAAATACGTGAACACAAATTACTAAATCATAACCAAGTAATTAATAATCTAGAGTCCTAATTCGGTTTGAAGTGTGGCAAAAGGTCTAGTTCGCTTCTTCGGTTTGTTTGCTTATTCATTCTGTTTTGTTTCAAAAAGTTTCCTTGTCGCCCAACCAAACTAACAAAACACTTAAGCCAAGCGTTGCTTGCACCACTTGTCCCGACCCTCACGTACTTTAATCAGTTGCAATCTGGTTTAAGTGCATCTGTTGTACAGTTCAGGAGAATGATGAATGCAAATGGTTTATGAAAATGATCAATGAGAGAAAGCAATTAATTTCTTAAACAAGCCCTAAAACTTCTTCGTTCCAAACAACCCAAACAGACAATTAACATCTATAGACCAAATCATGAAAGAGAATATTCTTTCTCAAACTTGGTGGTAATTATGATTTGTTTCACTTAATTAATGTCTTGTCTTTTCCACGCACGACAGCCATTTCGAATCTTATGCAATCACCCTTTCACGTAATTCTGACCAGCTCGAGCAATTCTGATTTGTTTTCGAAGATCGGGAGAAGATAAAAAGGAAAGGCCATGAATAAGTAAATAATACTACTGAATAATAAAAAAATCTAAAAGCTTTGATAGTCGTCATCTTACGCATTGCGTTGAGAAAGACAGGAAGGACTTCAGTGCATTTTTAAGTGGGTTCAAAATTTCATACCTCGTTCAAAATCATGAACATTGTAGGAATGGAGCTAGAAGACATGTTTTAAATGTGATTTTCAAAACTCAAGACCTTTGGAAACAAAAAAGGTTAATGTACTACTGACATATCCAGCTTGGATAAAATCATTTAAAGGACGTCAGCACTTAGCTATCAATTGTTAAGAACCACTGAGAAATCCGTGCCTGCGACTCAGCTCTTTCGCTTATATAGTTAAAGTAACCAGAAAGTTAGCCGTGGAACGTTTGATCATGCTGTCTTGTTGAATTGGTGGAGTTCTAGTCTTTAAACAATTTTGGTCTTCCATTGTATAAAAAATAACAGTTCACCTTAGACGAAGATTATGGCTGACGGCGACGAAAGTGTAAGATGTATAAAAAATAGTTCTAGTGTACTAGCTTTGACTTGACACTCACCAACTTCAAATTCAATCAAAGCCTTAGAGTAGACGTTCCAAAATGACAGGAGATATTCACTGTGTAGGCACCTTACTAGAACTGATCTTGATAGCCTAAGAGTGTTAAATGTCTACCAACTGAAACATATTGAAGCGCAACATCCTTTGCGTAACCAATGCGGCACAACACACTTAAGATTAACAATTGTTTCATGTGCCAGCGAGCATTTATCAAGATTTGGAACGTGCAGGAATTTTGGAGGGCCGATCGGAAATGACGCGCAGATTATGACAGGAGACATTCACTTTGTAGGCACCTTACTAGAACTGATCTTGATAGCCTAAGAGTGTTAAGAACAAGTCTCTGTAAGAATTAAACATCTTGGGAAATGAAAATTTTCAACCTCCCTTCAAATTTTGCATGCAGTTGGGCGCTCACTTACTCCAGTAAGGCGTTCATGCTCACTCGGAATATTGATGATATGTACACGATTTGAGGCATATGTTTGTAGTTACGTCGAGTAGTCCTCCATGAAGGTTGATCAATTTTTTTTGAAAGATGAAAACCAGAGGCGAGATTTCTTTTCGGGATATTGCTCATAAGAAAACATTCTTTCAAAGCCTTGCACGTTTCATTTTTCTGAAACGTTTGTTGTTGAGAACATTAGATGTGAACATCGCCAAATTATGCGATATCTGATTTTGAGCTTTTTTCGCGAATTGCCCCTATAAAAAGTAAAGGCAGGCCCGCAGAGATTTCTACATAGTTAAAAACTAGAATATTATAACCAGCTAGGTGGGTAGTTTCAATTCCAGAATCGGTGTACTTTTGGAGACACCAGATAAACGTTTTCCCTGTTTTACCCGACAACAAAAATGACCGAAACTGTGCCGAGATAAATAATCTATTGGTGTGTCCACATTCACTCCCAGGGAAAATTAAATGTATCAAAGTGAAGACAAATGATGTTAATATGTATGGTAGAAGTGCCAATTTGTAATGATATATTTAGCTTGAGATAGAGAAATAAACTTTTCACTCTTTTTTTGCGACGTGTTTGTATGGAAATGAGGCTCCAGGCCTCGAACAAGCAGCCGTTGTTACCATGACAACAAGAGTGCTGCAACCTTTAAAAAGGGCATTTTTGTGCATCCCCCCTGAGTGCCTAACTGCTCGCAAAATTTGAAGGGGGGTTTTAAGTTTTCATTTGCCAAGATGTTTGATTCTTACAGAGACTTGTTCTTAAATGTCTACCCACTGAAACATGTTGAGGTGTATCAGGCAAAAACATGCAAGTTATGCTATAATAAAAAGAAAAACGACAAAGTGTTTCTCAGGCAACCCAGGGCATGTCGGACCTTATAAAAAACATGCTAGAATACGGAAAATAGAAACTGGTCGTGCAGGAAACCAAATCTATGTCACAATCAACAATTGCTCTATGCGTCTGCTGGCGTTCATAAAAATATGAAACATGCAAGAATTCTACCGCTTACAAAGAATATTTTTGGACAGCGACTGTTGGTTTCCTGTCAATTCTATAGAAAGGAGTGACGTCACTTGATCACGTGGTGATACCTATTCAGCTACTCATAAGGCACTGCTATCATACATAAGATTAGTTTTCAAAAATCCATAGTAGCATTACTCCACCCGTGTGGTACCGAAAGGTCATTTTTGGGGGTCCTGGCCTATGGACTATAACAATTACACTTCGCTTGTAAAGAGTTTTGATAAAAATAACCTTCATGATGATAGAAAAGTTGGCGGTTACACGCTAAGGAAAAGCGTACCATGAACATGACCTCTTGCATGACTGCCTTTCAACGGTTCGCATCGCATTTTTTTGTTTTTGTTTTTCTGCTACACTCTACCAACAATGAATTGACCTTTTTGGAAGATTAAACTTCTCTTATCAGAACAGTTACCCGGCCAATACTTTCACGAGTATCTCCCGAATGAACAAAAACACGAACGAACAGGATGGTAGTCAATGCTTCCGGTCATTACTTGATCTTTGACTGCGAAACCAAAACAGGAACTTTGGTCAGTGAAGTTTCAAGTCAAAGTCAAAATCAGTTAAAAAAAAACAACCAAAATCGCACATTTCGGAGACACCTAAACGATACCAAAAACTCAAAAGAAAGTACAAGACACGATTACATCGAGCAAGGATATCATGATTCAAGTTCGAGGAATCTGCTATCAAACTAAGAAACTCATTTTGATCCGCAATAAGTTAAACTTTGAACTGAGATCTTAACTAATTCGTTACTACAAATCACTAAAAGGTCTAGTTCGCTTCTTCGGTTTGTTTGCGTATTCATTCTGTTGTATTTCAAAAAGTTTCCTTGTCGCTCAACCAAATTAACGAAAGACTTAAGCCAAGCGTTGCTTGCACCACTTGTCCCGACCTTCTTGTACTTTAATCAATTTCAATCTAGTTTAGGTGCATCTGTTGAACAGTTTAGGAGAATGATTGATGAAAATGATTAATGAAAATGATCAATGAAAATGATTAATGAAAATGATTAATGAAAATGATTAATGAGAGAAAGCGATTAATTTCTAAAAGACGCCCAAAAACCTCTTCGTTCCAAAGAATACAAACAGACAATTAACATCTTGGACCAAGTCACGAAAGAGAATATTCTATCTCAAACTTGATGGTAATTATGATTTGTTTCACTTAATGTATTGTCTTTTCCACGCACGACAGCCATTTCGAATATTTTGCAGTCACCCTTTCACGTTATTCTGACCAGCTTAAGCAATTCAGAATTGTTTTCGAAGATCGGGAGAAGATAAAAAGGAAAGGCCATGAATAAGAAAAAAAATAATCTGAAAGCTTTGATAGTCGCCATCTTACGCATTGCGTTGAGAAAGACAGGAAGTACTTCAGTGCATATTTTAATTGGGTTCAAAGTTTCATGCCTTGTTCGAAGTCATGAACATTGTAGGGATGGAACTAGAAGACATGTTTTAAATGTGAATTTCAGAACTCAAGACCTTTGGAAACAAAAGGACAATGTACTACAGATAGATCTAGCCAAAGAGTTTCTCTGGCACCCCATGGCATGTGTGACCTTATAAGAAACGTGCTAGAGTGCGGAAAATAGAGACCGGTCGTGCAGGAAACCAAATCTATCTCGCAATCAGCAATTGCTCCATGCGTGTCCGCGCGCATGTAAAAATATGAAACACGCAAGAATTTTGGAAAACAGAAAAGCACTAAATAGTTTCTGGCGATGTAGCTGTGACGTCCTCGGTCCTTTGCGTAACCAATATAGCACAACACACTTAATATTAACAATTTTTTCATGCGCTAACGAGCATTTATCAAGATTTGGTTGTTTTTGTTTTGTTTTGTTTTTTTTTTTTTGCGGTTTTTCGGTTTTAGTGTTCATCGCACTTTGCGGATTTTCCGAATTTTAACATTTGGTTTTTCGGTTTTCCTAAAAAATACTTATGGGCTTTCGGATTTGGTATCCGATGTGGTTTTCGGTTTTTCCTATTTGGATTCCGGTTTCTCCTCGATCTGAGCGACAGTTTTGCGAAAAATGCCTTCTTTGTTTATTACAGCAAATGAATCAGTACATGTAACATTAAACAGAATTTCAAAACAATGTTTTGGCTATAAGCTAAATTTTATTTTTACCATTAAGTCAAACTCGGAAGGCATCATGGGCACGTTCCAGGGTATGGAAGTGCTTCATAGTTCCTGCCGATTTTTCTCCTTGCAGTTTTATGACGCTTAAAAAAGACGTAAAGAACAGTTAATAAATAAAGAACACAAAAATAAAGACTTAGAGCCAGAATTTGTATTGCTCGTCAACGTAAATACTTGCAAACAAACAGTTGGCACTTAAAGATTACCAAGATCACAACGACTGATAGGAACAGACCCAACTAAACGACCTCGTTGTGAAATTTGTTCAGTCACTATTCAGATCCTGAAAACTATTTCCATTATTCGCCGGTAACAAAACGAGTGGGGACCTGGGACCGAAATCGGGTCGCAAAGCATGCATGGAATTTAGTTTATTTCGTTTGTGTTTCGTTTTCTTCGGAGAAATCTATGTTAAGAATGGGTAGCTGTGTTCGTTTTTGTTGACATAACATTTTATTCCTCCGCACTAGGTCCGGCGAAGATTCCCCTTGGTCAGTGCTCTTAAGTTTCGTTACTATAGAATGATTCCCTAAGCTAACCACAAGCTAACTTTTGACGAAAGAATCGGCTGCATCACGAGGCACGATGATTTTTTGCCGAGAAGTCATCAGGCAGTTTCATTGCAATTTGCTTCTTTCCTCAAAGATTGCAAAGGCTGAGGCGGTCGTCGTCGAGCCGGTTAAAACGGAAAACGAGCCGCTACGGAGCATGAGGCCGACGACATTCAGTGAAGAGTAAAATATCCTCGATGTCGACGATCGAAACGCGTCCATTTGGCTATACAGCTACATCCTTTGGGTAAGTAGTGTATAGAAATACCCTGTATATGTGTATTATTCTTGTGGCTAACATCATTTGGCACACCGGCCAAGCAATACGTTCATCCTATCTTCTAGATTTCTCCTTTCTCCACCATAGTTGCTGACCTGTCTTCACAGTTTTCTACGTCACAACGATGTAACATGATCGTATTGGCCACGCCCTAAATGGGGACACTATTTGGCCGCCAAATCGTACTTTCAATGCACAAAAAAGGGTCGAAGAGAAATCGCCAGGCACTTAAATCGATTATTTCTAATTTTGAATACAGCTATCCACCAAAAAGTGCAAAAAAGAATTTCGTATCATAGGTACTTTAACACTCTCGTAACTGGTAACACAATAATCGTGTCACAGAGGAGGAGGATGAGCAAATGCCCGATCACGAATGTTCTGAGATATAAGGACGATGGAGATGCAGAAGATTAAAAAATCAAAAACGAATTATCCGTTAAGCTAAAGCTATATAGTTGAGACAATTATGAAGTCATTATTTCTCCATGTGAATTGGGTTCTCTTATTCACGCAAATTAAGAAACTTTAAGTACTCTTATTTTTCAAATATTCCGTTTCAATTATACCCTTCTTAAACTTAAAGGAGCGTTTGAAGTTTGAAAAGTAATTATTTTATTTAAAACGCACAATGCTTTATTTCAAACAATTTCGCTTCATTATGTGTTAGAAGAATCGTTTCTTAATATCCAAGATGGTGGATGCAACAAGGCGGATTCAAGATGACGTACGGATATTTACGAAGATATGTTGTCTTTATAGCGACGTGATCTAACCTAACTATTGGCTGTGAATCTGTTATTATTTTCTACTTACACTCCGTGAAAATTTTGCGAGATCAGAAAATAAACAAAAATATTTCAAAATTCTATGTTTTCACCTCAGCATATTTTAGCGTTTAGCGTCATGGGAAAGAAATCATTGAAACTCTAATAATTTTGAACTCAGAATTTTAAAATCTCACCTGGAAGAAACTTCTGCTATTATTAATCAATCCTTTGGTAGAATTTCTCAGTTCAGATGGTGGTTGGATATATGATGATCCTTTCAGAGGATTGTATTGAAGAATGTTTATCCATTGGCCATAAACTGATTTGATAGTCCAACCAGAGCCTTCTGATATCAAAGTTGCAATCTTATTTTGAATATCTTGACCTGAAATCGTCAGATTATCTTTAGAATCACTAATGTTGATCACTGTTTGGGGTGAACTGTTAAAATAAGCTATTTTATTGATTACACGATCTTGTGACATCTTTTCAAATGTGATACTCAAAGTCTCAACAGAATTTAGACCTTTCATTTCAACCATCTGTTATGTGAGTCTGGATTGAATGGCTTTTCTTGTTTCAATATTCTGTTTTAATTGATCTTTATCATTTCTCACACCAATTTTGAATGATGTGGTATATTTTCTTTCAGAGCTTTACTTTTCTCCTCTATTTCTGTTCTTCGAACTGTAATTGGTGCCTTTTTTGTCCTTGGTTTTGGTGTTGGTTTCCATCCATCTCTGAATTCAGTTGATAGAGGCATATAGTTACCCTCGTATTCTTGCATCTGTTTGACACTTTTTCGTAGTGCTGAGATTGGTCTTGTTCTTGATTTTAGTGTTGGTCTTTCTAGTTCAATATTTTGTTTCAACAAGTTTTATCAACTGCGATTTGGTTAGTTTTTTCAGATCTTTATTGTTCAACATATTATTAGATTGCATAACCACATCCACTATACTATACTAAAATATTTTATTTTTAAATCTTGAATGATGGTTTGTTTAAATAATTTGAAATAACGTCGACGAAAAAATATCAATTTCACAACAAACCTTGCGCACGGAAGTTAATCGGTAGATTTTATTACGTATTTCACGGTTGTTCAAACAAAAACTTACACTTTCCTCGTATCAACATTACCCGAGTCTATTTTTGACAACACAGCGGCGAAAAAGCAATAATCTCTCTCCAAAATCGTTAGTTTGAACGTCAGAACAACCATACGCCATTCATTTCTTTCTCGGGAGCAGCAATTTTTGCCCCGTGACGATTCCAGAAGTTTGTGTGCAAACACAAGGATCCGATTGCTGGCAACTCATTCATTGTTTAAGTTGCCATTTGTCGTTATGCACAGATTTGAGCTGCCAGTCGTTGCGATGACAAATTGGTTTTGCGGTTTAGTTTTGACAAAACTTATATTTGGCTGGTGTCGAGAATAAAAAATTCTTCACTTGCCCTCTGGAAAATCCGACACAGTTTCTGGACCCAGACCACTTAGCCCTTCGTCGTCGACATAACTTTTCTTCAAATGTCTCCTATATGACTAGCAATGAAAGAAATCGGAAATTAAAGTGATGGGAAGATGACAGTTTTCTGTAATCTAAGATTAGTTCTTTTAAAAAAGCTGAAGTCACCGTTTGGCACAAGTAAGGCTTGGTTAAAAAAATACTCTGTGGTTTTACTTATTCGCAAAATATTTCCCTATCTAGAAGACTTTCTTCTAAACTTAGATAAAGATTCAGACCTAGATGAGCCGCCATACAGCTGGTAGGTTTCCCAATGCACCGAGCGATCAGTCCTGTCACATTTTCTAAAAAGGTTTCATAACAAAAAGTTAATTGATCTATTACTATATTACCCTGAGAGGATATTTAGTCGAATTTTGTATCACACTGTTGTCATATGGTGTTGATCAAGAAAATTAAGAGATATCTACAGACTTAAAGCTGAGTAACAATTCTGGCAACATAGAGGGGTGCTAAAGACCTACACTTGAGCGTTTGTCAAAAATGCCTCCCCATTTTACCTGCAATAACTGTGGTCATCCAAACAGTGGAAACCAATCGAAAAGCAGAAGTGAAAAACGGATGAAACAAACGGAAATTCAGCCTTTCAAATGACTTGCCTTCATGCTGGAACTTTACTCAGTTTCTGAAGCAGGGTGTGACTGCCGCTATCTTCAAATTACTTTAATTTCCGATTTTTTTCAGTGCGAGTCAAATAGGGGACATCTTAAGGAAGAGTTATGGCGACGAAGGGCTAAGTGGCCTGGGTCCAGAAACTGTGGGATGTTCCAGAAGGCGAGTGAAGAATCAGTTTTGATACTCAACAATAAACATAATCAAGCACTCGTGTTTGCGGAAAGTGACGGGAACGAGCGTGTGAGAGGACACACGCGCGAGAGAATTCGAAAGAAATCAGCAAAATTACCTCTGAACCTTCAACTTTTTTCTCTCAGATATGAGTTCTCGCTACTCTCGACCCACCAACATGGCCAGATTCTAGTGGATCCTTTAGTCTCTCAAGGGAATTTGATTGAATTCATACCCTCCTAGATTTTTAAACCAAACCTGCATGACTGTGTAAGCCTAAGGAAAGGAAATTGCATAAAATATCACGGTACGAGCGTGTGAAAGGACGCGCGCGAGAGATTTCGAAAGAAATCGGCAAAATTACCTCTGAACCTTCAGCTTTTTTCTCTCAGATATGAGTTCTAGCTACTCTCGACCTACCAACATGGCCAAACTCTAGTGGATCTTTTAGTCTCTCAAAGGAATTTGATTTTTAAACCAGACCTGCATGACTCTGTAAGCCTAAGGAAAGGAAATTGCATACAATTTTCCAAGTTCCAAGACCCCATGAATTGCAGAATGACTTAATTCCATGATTTCCCTCCTCGAATAAAGTTGTTGCTTGAAATCTATTGCAAGTTATTCGAGAAATTCTTGGCTACTCTCAGAAACATAAGTTGAAGGGAGGGGGGGAGGGGAGGGAGGGGGAGTCAAACTGTAATTTGTCGCTTAACCACCAACAAATAAACAAACAAGTATAAAAGTTTCATCCTTAGTTTTTACACTTTGTTACTTATTTTTTAGAGTTCGTCGGGATGATGCGCAACCCTTCTGTGTCACAGGATTCCATTACAAAAGAAACAGATCTGGTTAATGACGTGGATTAGATGTTCGTTTCAAGGTTCTGAAACCAAACGAGTAGTCACGGAAACAATTTATCCATTGAAGATTAACATGCTTAGGTCTGGCCTCTGACTTGAAAAGCGCAAGACACCAATTTATCGTCCAACAGTTGAGTGAAATCACCACGCGCTATGCTCTTCCATCTCGACCTCTTTGATTCGACGAAGTTGTCGGCTTCGCTAGCGAATGACGCTTGAGTTTGAATTCCATAAAGAAGACAAACTTAAGGGAGCTCTGACTCTTTCTATTAATAATCCGTTTAAGGTATAACTTAGTTTTTCTAAAGAAAATAGAGAAAAGGAGCTCGTTTAAAAGTTTGGTGAATTTTACATAAAGGAAAGAAACTTTGCTTTCCTCAAGTGTCAATTATTCAATGTTCAAGACGGTGGTAGCTTTTACCATATTTTTTATTACCACGCTGTATTATACTGATGATAAAATTTGAAGTACGAGCTTGACATTCTGGTGCTACTGTCAAGTAAAAATGTATTAAAAGCCAACTGAGATATAATAAATGAGTCGCGTTAAATGCACGGGGAGCTTATTTAAGTCTAAGGAAGACCGTGGATGGGTGGCTCTTATTCGATTGAAGGCGTAATTTGATATGATTGTTTTTATTTACCTATCATTTTTTAGCCATGACCTCTGCATTCAAACAACAACTGAAACTTAACGTGTCCACAGTTTTAAAAGATTAGTACGAAATAAAGTTTGGGGAAAAGACGCTCTTGAGCAGTTCAGTAAAGGTGATCATTCGGCTACAAAACACGCCCCGCGATGCACGATGACTGATCCTCGGCCTTCTCGGAGGCTGACTCACACCATGCACCTTTAAGTGAAACACAAGACATGATGCGAAATACCGGCTCGGAATCGTCTTTACAATGCCATCGACAGAGCAGGTGACACGGATATGGTTTCTGGCATGCCTATGCACTCCAAACGACGTCATTAAAAACATTACAAAAAAAAAAACTTGATCAATTAATGCAAACAATGACCAAGGTTAAATCCTATGATTATAATTTGTATACTTTTTGATTCGATGAAGGAGACACTAAATTAACCCATTATTTCAAATTTTTTACTGATTGATGAGATTCACATACTTCCAGTATAACGGATCGATCTACGAGCAAAAAGACGGCGCCGCCGTGGGGAGTCCGGTTTCCGCTGTTATTGCTAACCTCTACACGGAGAATTTCGAAGAACAGGCGATAACTACATCATCCTACCACAGGCGGCCCAAGCTCACGTCTGGAGAAAAAGCCAACGACTAATTCATGAACCCGTCACGAGTTGTGACTCGTTACGAGAGGAACCGTTGAAAATTTGAACACGTTATAAGGAATATGTGGGGAAAGAATTATGGTCGATTCACAACGGTAAATACTACGAAATATGAATATTTTACACGTAAAATCAATATCACTTACTCGCATCCTGTGTGTCCGTTATAGTTTCCAGCGATTTCTGCTGTTCTAAGCTTGCTTTACCATCACTGTTATTCCTGTCAAAAGGCGAAGTCAAGGCTGCACACTCCGATTTCGACCGAAAGTCCTCCCGATCGGCATCTTTCTCAACCATATTTTACGATCTAAGATCATTGCACCCTGGGACATGTCTCAATACCAAAACTCCCCGCGCATTTCGCTGTAAACGATCGTTTTCTACCTGAATTTCCAAGTTCGCTTCTTTCTGGCTATGCTTTGAACAAGCAAACTGGACACGGCCGCGGATGTACATTGATCGACCGCACCACTCGCGGTAGAAAGAAAATTAACCTCGTACCCACGTTTCTTCCAAGTTTCTTCCACTGACACACAGGATGTGAGTAAGTGTTATTGATTTTACGAGTAAAATATTCATAATTCGAAATATTTACCGTTGTAAATCGACCATATTTCGTTCCCCATACTATTCCTTAGAACGTGATGAAATTTTCAACGGTTTCTCTTTTTTCCTCTCTTTTCAGTAACGATACCATTTCACTCCATACGATACTATTCAAATAAATCAAACTTAATTGAGCAAAAAACTGGCAATGCTCAATTTTTTTATTATAAATTTCGTAGTTTTTTATTTGACGAGGGAGACATCTTAATCAAACCATCATCCCAAACGGTTCGTCAAGGTAGAAACCGATTACTCAGATTATCACAAAATTATAATCTTCGAAAGAAAAACCCAAAAGAGCCTTTGCAATTGCTTTATTCTAATCTAATCCAATACAATGTTTTTTGCTGTTAAACCGAATAAACTGAAAACTCAAAAAGATACTTTTTACTAACAACTTCTTTCGTCTCGAGTAACGAAGTATCGATGACAGGTGTTGAAAAAAAACATTAAAAAACTATGAAGGAATGTTATTTTGTTCAGCTAAAAAAATTTGTAAACTTTCCGGCAACTGTAAAGTTTTGAAAACACCTGAAGTTTTCCCTTGGACTCCTCCTTCTCAGTCATCATGTTCTTCATCATCCTCTTCTTGGCTTGCATTTATTATTTGTTTCTTACGACCAGCACCATCGTCAGAATCTGGGAGGGTTTTCTCGGCAGCGGTGGTCAGCTCGCTGACGACTTGGTACAGCTGCTCTCCAAATTCAGCCGTTAAATGAAGCTGTTTTACTGCGTCGGGAATATTTTCCTGGTCAATCGTACGTGTGAGCTCGTATAGCAAGACTTCCGGGCTCACCTTTTTGAGGTCAAGAACAGCAGCTTGTGTGCAGTAGCAGAACCCATTCCGACGTTCATCTTCAACTCCTTTGGATGAAAACTCGTATTTGTAAAACATAACATCGATTCGCAAGAGGGCGTTATCGCTAAAGACGATGTGGTAATCGTTCTGCTCACTTACGCCAGCCTGAGTGTTTCCCAAGAACTGGTTGAGGGCCACGCCGATCAGGCTCACAAGACCCTGTATGATGTTTCCACCAAACATGTCTTTGATCGATGTAGTTATGGCATCATCAGGCGCGTTCGACACGTCGACAGAATACTTCTCTGATGTGTCGACAAACGCCACAATCGGGACATTAGCGTCTTTGAGCGCCTTTTCCCTTATCTCTGCTCTGGCGGCGGCAACTTTATTAACCATCATCTCTTGCAGCATCTGCAGCTCTTCCACGGCTTTCTCGTCATTGTTTTTCTGTTGTTCCTCAAGTTTTTTCGAAATGGATGTTCCCATGATCTAGATTTTATCAAAAAAGAACAACTTAAGCTGGTGATTGAAACCATAAACAATACGCGTTTCATAAATCAGTGAAATGAGCATACTACAAATCAGGAATTTTTCCCATTTCGTTCCCGGATATTTTTTCGATTTAAACATGTCGTCGTATCTTTTTTAAAAATTTATGTGTACTTGAAGAATATACCAGGAATCTTAGATCGTAATGATACAAGCCACATTTCTGATTCAAGTTCCTTTGGAATGTTCCGACCCGACGAAACTGCAGAGAATAAGTCATACAGAGTTTGTTGAATCAGAGTTCCCAACACGAAAACCAGCCGCCGAGCGCACCAATCTCAGCGAAAGGCACCAAGGACTCTATGCCTCAGTACCTGTCAGTTATTCTTTATTATCCTTGCTTTTCTGCTAACCTCTACTGACAGCGGATTGACCCTTTTTGGAAGATTAATTTTTCCCGTAGTAGAACCGTTACCACAATACTTTCAAGAGAATCTCAAGAGTGAACAAACGAACGAACTAACAGGAATATATCTAATGCTTCCGGACGGTTTTTCATCTTTGACTGAGAAAACCAAACTAGGAACTTTGTAGAGGTTCCAAATCAAGGACAAAATCAGTAAAAAAATAACTAAAATCACTTATTTCAGAAGACTTACAGAAGAACTACAAAATATGATCAGAGGAACCTATAAAATACCAAACACTAAAAAGAAAGTATATGATCGCATGACAGGGTCACTTCAAGCAAGGACATCGTGATTCAAGTTCGAAGAATCCGGTAACCAACCGGAACAATCAAACTAGGAAACCCATTTTGATCAGCAACAACCTCAAACTTTGAATTGAGATTCTGGCTAAATTCGTGAACACAAATTACTAAATCATAACTAAGTAACTAGTAATTTAGAGCCTTAATTGTTTGAAGTGTGGCAAAAGGTCTACTTCGCGTCTTCGGTTTGTTTGCTTATTCATTCTGTTTTGTTTCAAAAAGTTTCCTTGTCGCTCAACCAAACTAACAAAACACTTAAGCCAAGCGTTGCTTGCACCACTTGTCCCAACCCTCACGTACTTTAATCAGTTTCAATCTGGTTTAAGTGCATCTGTTGTACAGTTCAGGAGAATGATGAATGAAGATGGTTTATGAACATGATCGATAAGAGAAAGCGGTTAATTTCAGAAAGACGCCCTAAAACCTTCTCGCTTCAAAAAACCCAAACAGACACTTAATATCTATAGACCAAGTCACGTTAAAGAATATTCTTTCTCAAACTTGGTGGTAATTATGATTTGTTTCACTTAATGTATTGTCTTTTCCACGCACGACAGCCATTTCCAATCTTATGCAGTCATCATTTCACGTTATTCTGACCAGCTTGAGCAATTCTGATTTGTTTTCGAAGATCGGGAGAAGATAAAAAGGAAAGGCCATGAATAAGAAAAAAAAAATCTGAAAGCTTTGATAGTCGCCATCTTACGCATTGCGTTGAGAAAGAGAGGAAGTACTTCAGTGCATTTTTAAGTGGGTTCAAAACTTCATACCTTTTTGAAGTCCTCGAAGTCATGAACATTGTAGAGAAGGAGCTAAAAGACATGTTTTAAATATGAATTTCAAAGCTCAAGACCTTTGGAAACAAAAGGACAATGTACTATTGATAGATCCAGCTTGGATAAAATCGTTTAAAGTACATCAGCACTTAGCTATCAACTGTTAAGAACCACTGAGATATCCGTGCCCGAGACTCAGCTCTTTCAATTCTACAGTCTAAGCAGCCCAAACAGTAGCTGTGGAACGTTTGATCAAGCTGTCTTGTCGAATTGGCGGAGATTTAGTCTTTGAAAAATTTTGGTCTTCCTTTCTAAAAAGGAATGACAGTTCACCTTGGACGAAGATTATGGCTGACTTCGACGAAAGCGTAAGTTATATAAAAATTAGTTCTAGTGTACTAACTTTGATTTGACACTCACCAACTTCAACTTCAATCAAAGCCTTAAAGTTGGCGATCCCAAATGACAGGATACATTCACTGTGTAGGCACCTTACTAGAACTGATCTTGATAGCCTAAGAGTGTTAAATGTCTACCTACTGAAACATATTGAAGCGCAACATCCTTTACGTAACCAATGCGGCACAAGACACTTAAGATTAACAATTGTTTCATGTGCCAGCGAGCATTTATCAATTGGAACATGCAGGAATTCTGGAAAGTCGATCGGAAATGACGCGCAGATTATGACAAGAGACATTCACTGTGTAAGCACCTTACCAGAACTGATCTTGATAGCCTAAGAGTGTTAAATGTCTACCTACTGAAACATGTTGAGGTGCATCAGGCAAAAACATACAAATCATGCTATACTAAGAAGAGAAAAGGCCAAAAGTTTCTCTGGCACCCCATGGTATGTGTGACCTTCTAAGAAACGTGGTGGAATGCGGAAAATAGAGACCGGTCGTGCAGGAAACCAAATCTATCTCACAATCAGCAATTGCTTCATGCGTCCCCGCGCGCACATAAAAACATGAAACATGCAAGAATTTTGAAAAACAGAAAAACACGAAAGAGTTTCTGGCGATGTAGCTGGGACTTCCTTGGTCCTCTGCGTAACCAATACGGCACAACACACTTTAGATTAACAATTTTTTCATGCGCTAGCGAGCATTTATCAAGATTTGGAAAATGTAGGAATTTTGGAAAGCCGAAATGGCGCCAAAGAGTTTCTCATACCGTCCGTGCACCCGAGAGCACTACTGACCCTATAAGAAACGTGGAAAACTTCAGGAAAATAGAACTGTTCGCGACTCAAGACGAATATATCAGTGTAGGAAACCAAATCTACCTCACAATCAACAATTGCTTCATGCGTCTGCGCGCGTTCATACAAATATGAAACATGCAAGAATTCTGCGGCTTGTAAAGAATATTGTTAGTCAGCGACTGTTTGTTTCCTGTCAATTCTGTTGAAAGGAGTGACGTCACTTGATCACGCGATGATACCTGTTCAGCTACTCGTTGGGTTCTGCTATTGTACATAAAGTTAGTTTTCAAAAATGCTCTGTAGCATTACTCCGCCCGAGTGGTACCAAAGGGTCACTTCATGGACTTTAACAATTATACTTCGCTTGTATGGAGTTTCGGTAAACATAGGCGGTTACACGCTAAGGAAAAGAATACCGTGAACATGACCTCTTGCATGACTGCCTTTCAACGGTTCGCATCGCATTTTTTTTTTTTTTTTTTTTCGTTTTCTGCTACCGACAGCGGACTGACCTTTTTGGAAGATTAAACTTCTCTTATCAGAACAGTTACCTCAATACTTTCACGAGTATCTCCCGAATGAACAAATAAACGAACGAACAGGATGGAAGTTAATGCTTCTGGTCATTGCTTGATCTTTGACTGCGAAAACCAAAACAGGAACTTTGGTGAAGTTTCAAATCAAGGTCAAAATCGGTTTAAAAAATAACTAAATCACACATTTCTGAGAAACCTAAACGATACTAAAAACTCAAAAGAAAGTACACGACATGGTAACATCGGGCAAGGACATCATGATTCAAGTTCGGGGAATTTGCTATCAATCTAAGAAACTCATTTTGATCTGCAATGAGCTAAACTTTGAATTGAGATTCTAGCTAAATACGTGAACACAAATTACTAAATCATAACCAAGTAATTAATAATCTAGAGTCCTAATTCGGTTTGAAGTGTGGCAAAAGGTCAAGTTCGCTTCTTCGGTTTGTTTGCTTATTCATTCTGTTTTGTTTCAAAAAGTTTCCTTGTCGCCCAACCAAACTAACAAAACACTTAAGCCAAGCGTTGCTTGCACCACTTGTCCCGACCCTCACGTACTTTAATCAGTTGCAATCTGGTTTAAGTGCATCTGTTGTACAGTTCAGGAGAATGATGAATGCAAATGGTTTATGAAAATGATCAATGAGAGAAAGCAATTAATTTCTTAAACAAGCCCTAAAACTTCTCAGTTCCAAACAACCCAAACAGACAATTAACATCTATAGACCAAATCATGAAAGAGAATATTCTTTCTCAAACTTGGTGGTAATTATGATTTGTTTCACTTAATTAATGTCTTGTCTTTTCCACGCACGACAGCCATTTCGAATCTTATGCAATCACCCTTTCACGTAATTCTGACCAGCTCGAGCAATTCTGATTTGTTTTCGAAGATCGGGAGAAGATAAAAAGGAAAGGCCATGAATAAGTAAATAATACTACTGAATAATAAAAAAATCTAAAAGCTTTGATAGTCGTCATCTTACGCATTGCGTTGAGAAAGACAGGAAGGACTTCAGTGCATTTTTAAGTGGGTTCAAAATTTCATACCTCGTTCAAAATCATGAACATTGTAGGAATGGAGCTAGAAGACATGTTTTAAATGTGATTTTCAAAACTCAAGACCTTTGGAAACAAAAAAGGTTAATGTACTACTGACATATCCAGCTTGGATAAAATCATTTAAAGGACGTCAGCACTTAGCTATCAATTGTTAAGAACCACTGAGAAATCCGTGCCTGCGACTCAGCTCTTTCGCTTATATAGTTAAAGTAACCAGAAAGTTAGCCGTGGAACGTTTGATCATGCTGTCTTGTTGAATTGGTGGAGTTCTAGTCTTTAAACAATTTTGGTCTTCCATTGTATAAAAAATAACAGTTCACCTTAGACGAAGATTATGGCTGACGGCGACGAAAGTGTAAGATGTATAAAAAATAGTTCTAGTGTACTAGCTTTGACTTGACACTCACCAACTTCAAATTCAATCAAAGCCTTAGAGTAGACGTTCCAAAATGACAGGAGATATTCACTGTGTAGGCACCTTACTAGAACTGATCTTGGTTGCCTGAGAGTGTTAAATGTCTACCTACTGAAACATATTGAAACGCAACATCCTTTGCGTAACCAATGCGACACAACACACTTAAGATTAACAATTGTTTCATGTGCCAGCAAGCATTTAAAAAGATTTGGAACATGCAGGAATTCTGGAGAGTCGATCGGAAATAACGCGCAGATTATGGCAGGAGACATTCACTGTGTAGGCACCTTATTAGAGCTGATCTTCATGGCCTAAGAGTGTTAAATGTCTACCTACTGAAACATGTTAAGGTGCATCAGGCAAAAACATACAAATTATGCTGTAATGAGACGAAAAACGCCAAAGAGTTTCTCTGGCACCCCATGGCATCTGTGAACTTATAAGAAACGTGCTAGAATGCGGAAAATAGAGACCGGTCGTGCAGGAAGCCAAATCTATCTAACAATGAACAATTGCCTCGTGCGTCCCCGCGCGCACATAAAAATATGAAACATGCAAGAATTTTGGAGAACAGAAATTGACGAACGAGTTTCTGGCGATGTAGCTAGGACTTCCACGGTCCTTTGTGTAACCAACACAGCACAACACACTTTAGATTAATAATTGTTTCATGCGCTAGCGAGTATTTATCAATATTTGGAAAATGCAGGAATTTTGGAAAGCCGAAATGGTGCCAAAAAGTTTCTCATACCGTCCGTACACCCGAGAGCACTGCTGGCCCTATAAGAAACGTGCAAAAATTTAGGAAAATAGAAACCGTTCGTGACTCAAGACGAATATATCAGTGTAGGAAACCAAATCTACCTCACAATCAACAATTGCTTCATGCGTCTGCGCGCGTTCATAAAAATATGAAACATGCAAGAATTCTGCCGCTTGTAAAGAACATTATAAGTCAGTGACTGTTTGTTTCCTGTCAATTCAGTAGAAAGGAGTGACGTCATTTAATCACGTGATGATACCTGTTCAGCTACTCATTAGGTTCTGCTATTATACATAAGATTAGTTTTCAAAAATGCATGGTAGAATTACTCCGCCCGAGTGGTACCGAAAGGTCATTTCATGGAACATAACGATTATACTTTGCTTGTATAGAGTTTTGGTAAACATAATCTTCATGATGATAGAAAAGTCGGCGATTACGCGCTAAGGAAAAGCGTACCATGAACATGACCTCTTGCATGACTGCCTTTCAACGGTTCGCATCGCTTTTTTTTTTTTTTTTTTTCGTTTTTCTGCTACCGACAGTGGACTGACCTTTTTGGAAGATTAAGCTTCTCTTATCAGTACAGTTACCCCAATACTTTCACGAGTATCTCCCGAATGAACCAACACACGAACGAACAGGATGGTACTTAAAGCTTCCGGTCATTACTTGATCTTTGACTGCAAAAACCAAAACAGGAACTTTGGTGAAGTTTCAAATCAAGGTCAAAATCGGTTAAAAAAAATAACTAAAATCCCACATTTCGGAGAAACCTCAGCGATACCAAAAATTCAAAAGAAAGTACATGACATGATTACATCGGGCAAGGACATCATGATTCAAGTTCGAGGAATCTCCTATCAATCTAAGAAACTCATTTTGATCTGCAATAACCTTAAACTTTGAATTGAGATTCTAGCTAAATACGTGAACACAAATTACTAAATCATAACCTAGTAATTAATAATCTAGAGTCCTAATTCGGTTTGAAGTGTGGCAAAAGGTCTAGTTCGCTTCTGCGGTTTGTTTGCTTATTCATTCTGTTCTCTTTCAAAAAAGTTTCCTTGTCGCTCAACCAATCTAACAAAACACTTAAGCCAAGCGTTGCTTGCACCACTTGTCCCGACCCTCACGTACTTTAATCAGTTTCAATCTGGTTTAAGTGCATCTGTTGTACAGTTCAGGAGAATGATTAATGGAAATGGTTTATGAAAATGATCAATGAGAGAAAGCGATTAATTTCTAAAAGATGCCCTAAAACTTCTCAGTTCCAAACAACCCAAACAGACAATTAACATCGAAAGACCAAGTCACGTTAGAGAATATTCTATCTCAAACTTCATGGTAATTATGATTTGTTTCACTTAATGTATTGTCTTCTACACGCACGATAGCCATTTCGAATCTTACTCAGTCACCCCTTCACGTTATTCTGACCAGCTTGAGCAATTCTGATTTGTTTTCGAAGACCGGGAGAAGATAAAAAGGAAACGCCATGAATAAGAGAAAAAATCTGAAAGCTTTGATAGTCGTCATCTTACGCATTGCGTTGAGAAAGAGAGGAAGTACTTCAGTGCATTTTTAAGTGGTTCAAAACTTCATACCCTGTTCAGAGTCATGAACATTGTAGGAATGGAACTAAAAGACATGTTTTAAATGCGAATTTCAAAACTCGAGACCTTTGGAAACAAAAGGACAATGTACTACTGATAGATCTAGCCAAAGAGTTTCTCTGGCACCCCATGACATGTGTGACCTTATAAGAAACGTGCTAGAGTGCGGAAAATAGAGACTGGTCGTGCAGGAAACCAAATCTATCCCACAATCAGCAATTGCTTCATGCGTCTCCGTGCGCAAATAAAAATATGAAACGTGCAAGAATTTTGGAAAACAGAAAAACACGAGAGTGTTTCTGGCAATGTAGCTGTGACTTCCTCGGTCTTTTGCGTAACCAATACGGCACAACACACTTAATATTAACAATTGTTTCATGTGCTAGCGAGCATTTATCAAGATTTGATTGTTGTTTTTTTTTTCGGTTTTTCGGTTTTAGTGCCTCTGTTCATCGCACTTTGTGGATTTTCCGAATTTTAGCATTTGGTTTTCGGTTTCCGTAAAAAATACTTATGGGCTTTTGGATTTGGTATCTGATGTGGTTTTCAGTTTTTCCTATTTGGAAATCCGGTTTCTCCTCGATCTGAGCGGCAGTTTTGCGAAAAGTGTCTTGTTTGTTTATTGCAGCAAATAACTCAGTACATGTGACAGTAAGGAAAGGAAATTGCATAAAATATCACGAAACGAGCGTGTGAGAGGACGCGCGTGAGAGATTTCGAAAGAAATCGGCAAAATTACTTCCGAACCTTCAACTTTTTTCTCTCAGATATGAGTTCTCGCTACTCTCGACCTACCAGCATAGCCAGACGCTAGTGGATCTTTTAGTCTCTCAAAGGAATTTGATTTTTAAACCAGACCTGCATGACTCTGTAAGCCTAAGGAAAGGAAATTGCATACAATTTTCCAAGTTCCAAGACCCCATGAATTGCAGAAAGACTTAATTCCATTATTTCCCTCCTCGAATAAAGTTGTTGCTTGAAATCTATTGCAAGTTGTTTGTGAAATTCTTGGCCACTCTCGGAAACATAAGTTGAAGGGCGGGGGGGAAGGGGGGAGGGGGGAGTCAAATTGTGTAATTTGTCGCTTAATTACCAACAAATAAATAAACAAAAACATTCATATTTAAAAGTTTTCTCCCAAGACCCTTTATTCTACAGAGTCGGTTAGCGTAGCATGAAGCTGTCAGTGTCAACAGATAACTAGTAAAAAGACCGGAAGTACTTTGCTTTCTCGCTAAAGTGGACCAATTCATTAACGCATTATAGGTAATTTAGTGTTAACAACTGGGTTGAAAACGTAAATTAGCCACCGTAAAGGGTAAAAAAGCTGACGTTTCGAGCGTTAGCCCTTCGTCAGAGCGATGACGAAGGGCTAACGCTCGAAACGTCAGCTTTTTTACCCTTTACGGTGACTAATTTACGTTTTCAACCCAGTTGTTAACATTAAATTACCTGCTATACTCTCCCACCGACGCAGCACCACAGTTTCTTGAAACTTACCCCTTTATTCATTAACGCATTATGTTCGTTGCGAAAGTATAAAAATTTTATCCTTAGTTTAGACACTTTGTTACTTATTTGTCAGAGTTCATCAGGATGATGCGCAATCCTTCTGGGCCCGGTTGTTCAAAACTGCGATTAGCGCTAATCCACGATTAAATAGGCTAATCGCCGATTAAATTTAAGTCGCCGATTAGTTTCTGTTGTTCAAAGCCCGATTATTCCTAACCTTCGATCAAACCAAGGGTTAAATCTAACCCTGCTCGCTAGGTGTATTAAATCCTTAATCGGTAGATTAAAAAATAAAAATCACAACATGGCTGACTTGTTGTATGGTTGTGTTGGTGTTGATGGGCGAAGAAAAAGGAAGCAAAGAGAAAAATAAGCAACTCTACTGTTAAAGAGAAAAGGAAAAACGACAACGACAATGAACAACTTTAAAGGTGAGCATCGATGTTATTTTCATCGTTTTACGAATGTTTGCTTTCAAAAACAACAATTTTGAGGCTAATATGAGGCGGAATTTAAGCTGTTTTGATTTATAGATTTCATAAAGCATAGTAATTTTTATTCGACTGTTACATATTTTAAATCAGCGCTCGATTAAGCGCAATTTTTAATTAAAAAACGGCGATTTTTTAAAGGTTTGAGTAAAAGTAAAAAAAAAATTCAACTTCTTGAAAACAAAGCGAATAGTCCCAAAGGTAATCTATTGTTTGCGCTATTGTTTTCTTCTAACAAAGGACTGTATGCATAATGAAGTATGGGGCTGTGCGGAAACTTTGCCGTGTTTGTTAGCGAAGTATACATTTTATGCAAGGTATGGACATTGAGAGGTATTACAATAATGTTTCCATTTATAAACTTACCTGTTTCAAACCCCTGTAACCCAGTAAATGACGATGTGTCACTGAACATGTTTATTATTTTTAAACTGGCTTCTGATGGGTTCGGGGGAGCAGGGCCACCACCTGTCTTCTTCTCTTCACTTTTAAAGGAACTGAATTCTCTTTTTGCGTGACTCTGGAGGTTTTTCCACTTGTCTCGTACTTCCTGCGTTGATCTTGCTGTCACACCGACGGCGTTTACCGCCTCCGAGATTTCTTCCCAAATCTTGTTTTTTTTTTGCATTTGTTATACTGTTGGTAAATTTACTTTGAAGAATGTCCATATTTTCTTCAAATTTTTCCGTTAAAACGGAAATTTCAGCGGGTGAAAAGTTTGCTTTCCGCACTTTCTTCGCTGGAGAAGCCATATTGACAAAAATAAATTTCCGGCAATTTTATGACGTAAACTGACACAAAATAAATTATAATTAATTAATATAATTCATTTTATGCTTAATCGCGGATTAGTAAATCGACCGAGTAATCTCCCTTTGAACAACCGTTTTTTAACCAACGATTAACTAACCCACGATTAAGAAATTTAATTGCCGATTAGGCCTAATCGGTGATTAGTTTAATCGCGGTTTTGAACAACCGGGCCCTGTGTCACAGGATTCCATTACAAAAGAAACAGATCTGGTTGATGACGTGGACTAAATGTTAGTTTCAAGGTTCTGAAACCAAACGAGCAGTCTCGGAAACAATTTATCCATTGAAGAACTCAAAGATTACTCAGTGACAGTACGATATCGATAACTTTCGAAAGAAAAACTTAGGAGTTATTTTGCAACTGTTTTATTTTGATGAAATCCAAAATTCACAATGGTGCTCCAAGAGTATCTTTCGTCACGCATGACAAAGACTTTCAGCCTTCTCTTAAATCATACAACCAGTATCGATAATATGTATTGATATATGTATGATTGCCGATGAGACCTGGAAAGCCGTAAAAGAAGTTTCAACCAAACTTGTCTTTGATGGATTTAGCTATTTCGTCATCGGACACATTCGAGGCGCTGACAGAATAGCTTTCTGATGTGTCGACAAATGCCACAATTGGGAGGTTACCATCTTGACGCACTTTCCCTTTCATCACTGCTCTAGCAGCGGCAACTTTGTTAACCATCATCTCCTCCAGCATTGTAACGATTGCAGGATTTCTTCGTCATTTTCTTTTTGTCCTTCTTTAATTTGTAGCGAAATAGATTTCCTCATGATCTAGATTTTATCAAGCAAAACCAAATAAGTAATTGAAGCAAGCAACAATAGACACGTCATAATCAATAGCAGAAAAACTGTTTAAATTTTCTTGTCTAGATTGATGCAACAAATTGAACAAGGTTTTTTCTAGATCGCTACATAGTTCTACTCTTTCGAATTGGGCTTCGATCTTGTCAAATCTTGGTTATTTTTGTGAAGAGTGGTTGATAATTGTCGCATGCGGCAAAATTCACGGTGCCTATTGTCGCTTTGATCATTGAACAGTCAAGAGTCAGGTTCATCTTCATTAAACTTTCCTCGGAACTGCTGCTTCCCGAGGTATTTTAAAAATATTCTCAACACAAGCTTTCCAAGCTCACTGTTATTCCTGTTATGAGACAAAGTCAACGCTGCGCACTTCGATTTCAACCGTTGTATAACAGGAATAAACGTGACGGCAAAGCAAGCTTAAAACGACAGAGAACGTGGGAAACCACAAAGGACACAAAAGATGTGAGTAAATTCTATTGATTTAACGCGTAAAATGTTCATATTTCGAAATATTTGTCTGCACTCGAACTATCGAAAGAGGCCTTGCATCTCTCTGCTGTTTTTTTCTTTCGATATATTACAGAAGAAAGTTAGAAATTAACCAGGCGCTAATCTTCATTGGTCGATGTGCTCTCGTGGGGAGTCCTAGTTCGCGGTAAATTCAAACTAAAAATAGACTTGTCTGTGAAAACGTCGTGACAAAAATACAGAGCAGTTGAAGGCTCCAAGTGATGGGCTCCTGACACCTGTGCTTTCATAGGCGAGATAGTGGAATGATGGAATAGCGGAAATTAACCCAAATCCTAACACACTGAAAAGCGGAAATTACCCCTCATTCTAAAACAAGGAATGGCAGAAAATCACCCTATAAATATCCTAATAGATGGAACTATAAATAGCACAAATATTTTCCTTTGTTACATTACAGCGGTGTTCAGGTCGCGTACGTAAGTAAGAGAGATCTTTCCTCACACTTCTTTTTCCCCTCACGAGTATAACTACCGCGAAAATTAATCAATACCAAAAAATTATCTTTGTTCGTAATGCGTAACATCGAGTTGTTGGTTGTTCAGTTTGTTTGAGATGATATTCTGTGGTTGTCGAGGTGTAGATGGGTTGAGAGGCCAACACGACTCTCGCTATTTTCGCGGTGAGATCATTTTCGAAGCAACTGATCTTTAGACTTTTTCTCTTCTAAGCATGTCTTAAATCATTTTTCCCCTTTTACATGAAACTATCGGAAGCCCTTTATAAATTTCCTATAGCTTAGGCTGCTTCTCAATAATTTGCCAGTTTCTCAATAAAATCTTTTTAAGGCTGGTCACTGAAAGGGTTATATTGTGTAACAAGACCAATGTGGTGTTTTCCTGGGAAGTTGTTTTCCTGTTAATGAAATCGACCTCTGTGAGGATTCTTTTCCGTCTTTAGGATTTGGGATGATTTTCAGCCGTTCTATCATTTTGTCATTCCGTCATTCCGCCGTTCCGGCTTTTAGAGTCGCCCATTCGGGCTTAACAATTGTTGACAAGAGGCGAAGGAAGTCTATTAGAATTTTGAACGAAGGTCCGAAAATTGCATATATAAATTATATCTCGGTTAAATGAATGGTTAATCGACTCATTTGTGGTATTTCTTTGCCTTCAAAACCCGTTTGAAGCGTCTTTTAACGAAATAACTTTTGGTCCGAGGCCGTTAAGAGAAGAAAGGGAGAAAGGTCTCTCTTTAAACTATACGCGTTTCACAATTCAGTGAAGTGAGCATACTACGAAATTTCCCATTTCGTTCTCGGATATTTTTTCGAATTAAACATTTCGTCGTCTCTTTTTTTAAAATTAATGTTTACTGGAAGAATACAAGGAATCATAGATCATGATGATACAAGCCACATTTCTGATCCAAGTTCCACTGGAATGTTCCGACTCGACAAAACTGCAGAGAATAACTCCTACAGAGTTTGTTGAATCAGAGTTAAGTTTGAGTTCCCAAAAGGAAAACCAGCTGCAGAGCGCACCAATCTCAGCGAAAGGCACCAAGGACTTAATGCCTCTACCTTTTGAGTTATTCTTCAGTTATTATCCTTGTTTTTTCTGCTAACCTCTATTGGTAGCGGATTGACCTTTTTGGAAGATTAAACTTCTCTTATCAGAACAGTTACCCCAATGATTTGTTCCTTTGTTCATTCGTGAGATTCTCGGAGAATTTCACGAATGAACAAATGAACGAATGAACAGGAAAGCGAAAACCAAAATAGGAACTTTGATGAAGTTCCAAACTAAGGACAAAATCAGTTAGAAAAGGAACTAAAATCACTTATTTCAGAAGACTCACAGAGCGACTACAAAATATGATCGGAGAAACCTAAACGATACCAAAGTCTCAAAGACAGTGCATGACGTGATTACATCAAGCAAGGACATCGTGATTCAAGTTCGAAGAATTCGGTAACCAACGAAGACAATAAAAACAGAAAACTCATTTTAATCCGCAGTAACCTTAAACTTTGAATTGAGATCCAAACTAAACACGTCAACACAATCACTAAATCATAACTAATTAACTAGTAATTTAGAATCCTAACTGTTTCAACGGTGTCAAAAGGTCTAGTTGGCCTCTTCGGTTTGTTTGCTTATTCATTCTGTTTTGTTTCAAAAAGTTTCCTTGTCGCTCAACCAAACTAACAAAACACTTTAGCCCAGCGTTGCTTGCACCACTTGTCCCGACCTTCACGTACTTTAATCAGTTTCAATCTGGTTTAGGTACATCTGTTGTACAGTTCAGGGCCCGGTTGTTCAAAACCGCGATTAAACTAATCACCGATTAGGCCTAATCGGCGATTAAATTTCTTAATCGTGGGTTAGTTAATCGTTGGTTAAAAAACGGTTGTTCAAAGGGAGATTACTCGGTCGATTTACTAATCCGCGATTAAGCATAAAATGAATTATATTAGTTAATTATAATTTATTTTGTGCCAGTTTACGTCATAAAATTGCCGGAAATTTATTTTTGTCAATATGGCTTCTCCAGCGAAGAAAGTGCGGAAAGCAAACTTTTCACCCGCTGAAATTTCCGTTTTAACGGAAAAATTTGAAGAAAATATGGACATTCTTCAAAGTAAATTTACCAACAATATAACAAATGCAAAAAAAAACAAGATTTGGGAAGAAATCTCGGAGGCGGTAAACGCCGTCGGTGTGACAGCAAGATCAACGCAGGAAGTACGAGACAAGTGGAAAAACCTCCAGAGTCACGCAAAAAGAGAATTCAGTTCCTTTAAAAGTGAAGAGAAGAAGACAGGTGGTGGCCCTGCTCCCCCGAACCCATCAGAAGCCAGTTTAAAAATAATAAACATGTTCAGTGACACACCGTCATTTACTGGGTTACAGGGGTTTGAAACAGGTAAGTTTATAAATGGAAACATTATTGTAATACCTCTCAATGTCCATACCTTGCATAAAATGTATACTTCGCTAACAAACACAAAGCAAAGTGAAAATTAACGGACTTTAGACTTTTGTTTCTTTCTTATTTTCTTTTACGTGTACTCCCATGTAAACAAAAAAAACAAATGGCGCCGAAAAGTCTGCCTCGGCCCACTCTTCTCTTCTCGGCTTCAAATACAATCTTCGGCCAGCGGCCAACTCTAATCAATTAAATATATGGCTGCCTTTTAGAAAGGCAGTTAAGTGCAGTTCAAAACACTGCATTTCAACAGATTGTGGTGCTTCGTTATCTAATAAGACTGGCTGGTCCGTAGGTCCAGAAACTCTTGTCCTCGAGGTGGTGTCGAGCGAGGCCTCTGCCGATGAGACCCCTAATTCTGTTGCTGAGAAGCCCGATGAGTTAATAAGCAAACACGAAGCCGTGACCAAAGTTGTCGAAGACACCGCTTCCTGTAAAAAAACTATCAAGGAGGTAAGCAAAAAGCCCCCAAAGAGGAAAATAACCCACGACATGGTGCTGGAAGAGCAGTACAAGGCTTTACTATCAAAGCAGAGTAATTTGAAGCTTAATAAGAAGAAACTTGAATTGGAGATTGCTCTGTTGGAGCAAAAATGTGCAAATATTAAGGAAACGGAGACCTGTGGTAATTTGATGACCACAATCAATTTAAGCCCTATAGTGGCTGGTCGATCTTTCCTCTCGTAAATTTACATATTTGTCAAGCTGGCTGCAAAAATTTTAAACCATTAAGTACTTGGCTGTTATAAATGTTGACCAACACTTCCTTTTCGGTAAATGGTTTCTTGACAGAAAAAGAAAAAACAATGAAAAATAAATAAATAGGCAGAGCTCACCATGGGGATCCAAACTCCTAATGTCTCACATGGCGAGCCAGTGTTTATCACACTGTGTTACTTACAAGTATATGAGTTACTGAAGGGTGAAAGTATTAATCATATACCTAAGTACAGCAGGCTTAAGTGCCCCACAACCAGGAAGAAATTCTTTCATAGTTTATTTTCCAAGTTCAGTAGGTCATAGCCACTTTGATTTCACTGGCCATCAAACATATGGAATGAGCTGCTTTTATAACTTTTAATCGAGTAAACAGTTCCAAGAAGTGAAGAACTGCAAACATATCGACAATTTCATGCAACCTGTGGTGGACATTCATCATGCTATATACTTCCATGGCAAAGGAATGTGAATAATTCAATGGAGGGGCATTATTAGTTTGGAAATCCCTTGGTATTACTATATAGAGATCAAGCATTCTTAGCAGGTGCGAAAAGAAATTTAAGTTGCAAAATAGAGAAAGTTTTTGACTGCTGAGTATACATTGTTTTTCTAAAAAAACTCAGTGCCTGTGAGCTGTTATAGTATGCTAAAGTTGAATTGGTCCACTACAAATTAAAGCACTATTGGTGTGGCATTTCCAAACAAATATCAAGTGCTCTTAGAGGGTTTACACTTGACTGAATTTTTGAGAGTTCACTCCAGAGTCAGAGCATGAATATTTTCTAAGTGTTGAGACATCAAGTTTTGTAGTAAGCCTAAGCTCAAAAATTTCCTCAACTACAAAATAATACTTGAAGTCGCTTGAAATTTGTAAACAAAGATCTACCATTGTCAATTAGAAGAAGAATATTATTGAATGAGCTGTTCCATAGAAATTCAGATCTATAATAATTTCAGACTGCCAGGTATCTAGTTTTTTGAAATCACTTCCTGGCAGTCTGGTATCAAGACCCAGGGGGTGGGGGGAGGTGCAGGTTACTCTCCGATAGGGTCTATTAAGGTATGTATGTGCGCCTAAGGCGTATGACTTTTCAGCCTCTTTAGCCATAAATAGGGTATCGATTTAAGCCATTTTGATCATTGTAGGGTCTGTTTTTTGCTCTCTAGTCCTGAATTTGGCATGTTTTTCAGAAGAAGCTACTTGTTTATCATTATTGATAAGACTGATCAATGAAAGCCCTTCATGATACCTTTAACATTGAACTGAACAAGGAACTAAGTATAAGGCAAGTTTGAAACAAAGTATTGATTTAGGGTCAGGTCATAAAAAGGGTATTGAAAATCACAGATTTTGGTCATAAATAGGGTAAGGGTTTTGGAGAGTGGTCTGCACACTCCCACCCAATTGTTCTAGAGTACCCCTGGATCTAGAGACAGTGTATTAAAATAACATACTTAAGATGCTCTTAACAGTCAGTGAATTATTACATAAGTAAAACAAGAAAAGAGTGGTTAAGTTATTTGTTAATATTATATATATCTTTATAAATACAATAATAAAATGTCAACCTTTTACAAGCAGCAAAAGAAGTATTTTATTTTTGTATAATAATAACTCTTGCTTTGATTACATAGTAAACAAGAATGATTTATGCACCCTAAGTCGTACCACTTGTATTGATTTCATAGTGAAGAATGTTGGAAATGTTGTACTCTGCTGTCACTTTGAAGCTGGAATAACCCCCTGTCCCTTGGTTGTGTTGAACACAAAACATAAATGTAATTTTGTTTTTGTGTAAACCATGTAGATTACAACAACAATTGGGCATGACCTTGAAAACTTCATTGAAAAAGTTGAGTCTTGATGCTCAAAATGCCAACTTAGTAATTCTTAGTATGGCGGCGAGTTTATTTTTCAGGTATCTTCACCATAAATAATATTGTTGCAAATTGCAGACAAAATCCCCAGTTTGGATATGAGATATTGCAAATTATATTTTTAGGTAATTTTGATGTGGGAAAAGATGATGGGTAATACATTGAAGTGAAACTGATTTAAGGGAGAAGAACCATTGCAAGCTAAGCCTATTTTAAGAAGGAAAAAAATACGCAGACTGGAACTGTCAAAAACAATTTCACATCCCAAAAATAAAAAACTTGAATGAGCAAGGAAAACTGAAAATTCTCCACCCAATTATTTTTCTTTGGTACATTACTTATGATACATTTGGTCAAAAGGATGGCATCTAGCTGAAATAGGTTTGAGTAATGTGATTTCTGACAGCTTGTCCTTGATTAGGACCACAGTACACATAATCCTCATTTGCTTCCCCACCAACATCTCCATCCTCCATTGGCTCACTGAGGAAAATTGCGATATTGTGCAAAACAGCACATGCACCAATGATGATGCACACTTTTTCTGGAGCCATACGAATTTCAGAATGGAGAACATGAAAGCGACGTTTCCAGCGGCCAAAAGTTTGTTCAATGATTACCCTTGTTTTACAATGAGCATCATTGTAAGCAACTTGAGCTGGGGTGCTTGGGTTGATATACGGGGTCATCATAAATGGGCGCAATGCATACCCACTGTCCCCGAGGAGAATTCCATCATCCAGTGAGTGATGACTTTCCTCTATGTAGGTACATAGATTTGAGGACCTGAACATGAAGCTGTCATGTGTACTTCCTGGCCATCGAGCTACAATGTTAGTAAACAAACCTGAAATAAAGGCAAACAATGATATCATGTAAGGGAATCTGCAAAGGGATTTTACTTCAATGGTGAAACGTTCACTGTAGCCAATCAGTGTGAATGTGACAAAATTTTCAAGTCTACTCAGTGTAGATCACTTAATTGTGTCTATCCCCTGCTGCTATTGAGTAATCTTACTTGAAGGGACAGGTATAGTTGACTGTGTGTTACATGACCGTTAAGACGTTATCTGAAAATGCAACAGTCTACCAAGATGTAAGAAACAATTTTAAAAGCATCGATTACCTTCGTGGTTACATATGCCTTGGACATTGATAGAGTGGAAACCTTTACGGTTCACGTAGCTGTTCTCGTTCTTGTTGGGCGCTTGGATTCGGATATGCGTGCCATCGACGCATCCGATCACGCAGGGAAATCGTCCTCGCTGGTAAAAGGCAGTTTTTAAACTGCCCAGCTCTTGCTGTTGTCTTGGCCACTTGACATACTCTTGTTGTCTAGCGACAAGTGCCAGGGATACATTTGCCACCACTCGTGACACTGTCGACTTGTTAACACCAACGGTGTCTCCCACCACTTGAAGGAAGCTGCCACTTGCATAGAAGCGCAAAGCAATGAGGACTTGTTGGAGAGCGGAGAGAGGATGATTGCGGTTGGTTTTACGACGAAGATTATCTGCCAAAAGGTCGGTAATATACTCTATAGACTCCTTTCCAACAACAGGGCCCGGTTGTTCAAAACTGCGATTAGCGCTAATCCACGATTAAATAGGCTAATCGCCGATTAAATTTAAGTCGCCGATTAGTTTCTGTTGTTCAAAGCCCGATTATTCCTAACCTTCGATCAAACCAAGGGTTAAATCTAACCCTGCTCGCTAAGTGGATTAAATCCTTAATCGGCAGATTAAAAAATAAAAATCACAACATGGCTGAGTTGTTGTATGGTTGTGTTGGTGTTGATGGGCGAAGAAAAAGGAAGCAAAGAGAGTTTAGGAGCATCGGTTTCACGATAGATGGATATACAGACGAAGAATTAAGAGCAAGGCAGACTTTTCGGGCGCCATTTGTTTTTTTGTTTACATGGAAGTACATGTAAAAGAAAATAAGAAAGAAACAAAAGTCTAAAGTCCGTTAATTTTCACTTTGCTTTGTGTTTGTTAGCGAAGTATACATTTTATGCAAGGTATGGACATTGAGAGGTATTACAATAATGTTTCCATTTATAAACTTACTTGTTTCAAACCCCTGTAACCCAGTAAATGACGGTGTGTCACTGAACATGTTTATTATTTTTAAACTGGCTTCTGATGGGTTTGGGGGAGCAGGGCTACCACCTGTCTTCTTCTCTTCACTTTTAAAGGAACTGAATTCTCTTTTTGCGTGACTCTGGAGGTTTTTCCACTTGTCTCGTACTTCCTGCGTTGATCTTGCTGTCACACCGACGGCGTTTACCGCCTCCGAGATTTCTTCCCAAATCTTGTTTTTTTTTTGCATTTGTTATATTGTTGGTAAATTTACTTTGAAGAATGTCCATATTTTCTTCAAATTTTTCCGTTAAAACGGAAATTTCAGCGGGTGAAAAGTTTGCTTTCCGCACTTTCTTCGCTGGAGAAGCCATATTGACAAAAATAAATTTCCGGCAATTTTATGACGTAAACTGGCACGAAATAAATTATAATTAATTAATATAATTCATTTTATGCTTAATCGCGGATTAGTAAATCGACCGAGTAATCTCCCTTTGAACAACCGTTTTTTAACCAACGATTAACTAACCCACGATTAAGAAATTTAATCGCCGATTAGGCCTAATCGGTGATTAGTTTAATCGCGGTTTTGAACAACCGGGCCCAGAAACTAATCGGCGACTTAAATTTAATCGGCGATTAGCCTATTTAATCGTGGATTAGCGCTAATCGCAGTTTTGAACAACCGGGCCCAGGAGAATGATTAATGAAAATGATTTATGAAAATGATCAATGTGAGAAAGCGATTAATTTTTAAAAGACGCCCTAAAACCTCTTCGTTCCAAACGATCCAAACAGACAATTAACATCTACAGACCAAGTCATGAAAGAGAATATTCTATCTCAGACTTGATGGTAATTACGATTTGTTTCTCACTTAATGCATTGCCTTCTCCACGCACGACAGCCATTTCGAATCTTATACGGTCACCCTATAGCTCCCTATTCTGATTTGTTTTCGAAGATCGGGAAATGATAAAAAGGAAAGGCCATCAGAATGAGTAAAAAGAAACCGGAAAGTTTTGGTAGTCGCCATCTTCCGCATCGCGTTGAGAAAGACAGGAAGTATTTCAGTGCGTTTTTAAGTGGGTTCAAAACTTCATACTTTGTTCAGAGTCATGAACATTGTAGGGAAGAAACTAGAAGACATGTTTTAAATGTGAATTTCAAAACTCAAGACCTTTGGATACAAAATGTTAATGTACTACTGACAGCTCCAAATTGGATAAAATCGTTTAAAGCATCTTAGCACATAGCAATCAAATGTTAAGGACCACTGAGAAATCCGTGCCTGAGACCCAGCTTTTTCGCTTATACAATTAATTAAAAGTAACCCAAACAGTAGCCGCGGAACGTTTGATCAAGCTGTCTTGTCGAATTGGCGGAGTTTTAGTCTTTGAACAATTTTGGTCTTCCTTTGTATAAAGGGGAATAAAGAAGATTATGGCTGACTGCGACGAAAGAGTAAGAAGAGTAGAAAATAGTTCTGGTTTTATACTAACTTTGATTTGACACTCGCCAACTGCAACTTGAATCAAAGCCTTAAAGTAGACCAAACCAAATGACAGGAGACATTCACTGTGTAGGCACCTTACTAGAACTGATCTTGATTGCCAAGGAGTGTTTTAAATGTCTACCTACTGAAACATGTTGAAGCGCATCAGGCACAAACATGGAAATTATGCTATAAATAAATAGAAAGGCGCCAGAGTTTCTCGTGCGCACGAGGACACGTCTAACCTTGTGAGAAACGTGCTAGAACTCGGAAAATAGAAACCGTCCGTGTAGGAAAGCAAGTCTATCTCCCGGCGCAATCGTTGATCTGCTTCCAGGTTTTGAGAATTCTTTTTGTTTAATTCTAAGTTATAGAAAAATTACTGTCGTTTGGCTGATTTGATGGCATGATTTGCTCCATTCTTGATAGTCTTGGAGTGTTAAATGTCTCCCTCCTGAAACATGTTGGAGCGCACACTGCACAAACACGGAAATTATGCTACAATTAGTAGCGCTCATCTTACAGCTAACATGCATCTCTTTGTTGTTCGTAACCGATACGGCACACCACACTTAAGATTAACAATTGTTTCATGCGCCAGCGAGCTTTCATCAAGATATGGAACGTGCTGGAAATCGCCAAATAGTTTCTCGAACCGTCCGTGCACTCGAGAGCACGTCTGACCCTGACCCTTTGCTCGCCAAAAGCTATCAAATGCACTCAGAAGCCTAAAATCTAAAAAAAGTTTACAGGAATCGACCAATCGAGCGAGCGAGCGAGCGAGCGAATGCCATTCCTCACATCGTATCTATAACTCGCTCTTACGTATGCGCGCAATTCACGAGTTAAAAAGGACTTTATGCTAGTGTGTAAAAACAAGGTTGTTCGTTCAGTTGAAGAAGAAACACAGGGTGAAACCACTGATTCAGATGAATCTACTTCTGAAACATGTTGATGCGCACACAGCACAAACACGGAAATTATTCTTCAATAAATAGCGCTCATCTTACAACTAACATTTGTTTGTTGTTCGTAACCGATACGGCACACAACACTTGAGATTAACAATTGTTTCATGCGCCAATGAGCTTTCATCAAGATATGGAACGTGCAGGAAATCGCCAAAGAGTTGCTCGAACCGTCCGTGCACTCGAGAGCACGTCTGACCCCATAAGAAAGAGGAAGCTAAATCTATCTCACAATCGACATTTGCTTCATGCGTTCGCGCGCGTTCATAAAAATATGAAACGTGCAAGAATTTTGGAAAACAGAAAAACGTGAAAGAGTTTCTCGCAATGTAGCTGTGACTTCTTTGACTGCATAGCCAAAACATGAACAGATTGTTTTATAGAAGACCTTGAAGCGCCCACCTAGTAATATCAATCCTTAGAGAAGTCGGTAACGTTTCAAGCCATAGATGCCCACGATCGAAGCCGAAGGGGGGCATTGGGATTTTCGCATTTATAGCTTGCGGATTTGGAATCCTATATGGTCTTCGGTTTTTCCTATTTGGGTTCCGGTGTCTCCTCGATCTGAGCGGCAGTTATGCGCTTCCACTAATCTCGCATCGATTAGGGTTTTGCTGACTGATATAACATGGGTTGTGGAAATTTATCAATTTTTTCGCAAGCGGTTTTCGGTTTGCGGTTTTTAATAAACTCAGACGCGCCACTCTGCAACAACAAAGCTGTAGGGGCAGCAGATCTCTTACAGAACACGCATCAAAATGCACAAATCACAGCTTTAAGCGGTCAACCTCGTTTCCTGTTAGTCTGCAGTCAAAAGAAAAATTGTTAATCTAGGACGAATATTATGGCCTTCCCACTATGGTCATGCCATGTGATTCACATGTGCTTCAATGATCGCTTCTTAAATGTGAGTGAGTCGGTAGAAATGAAGCCCGAAAATAAACATTACGAAACCTTTCACGGTGTCAGGAGCAGGATTCTCTGTTCACAAGGACTGCGAGTCATAGCTTGCACAAATTCCTCTACCGAAGAAATTGGATTCAAAAAAACCTGAGGAGTGGAAGAAGTGGATGGAACGGTTCGAATGTTATCACATCGCAGCAGGCCTCGACTAAAAAGATGACAAGTTCCAAATTAATACGATGGTCTAGTGGAAATGCGAACGAGATCCTGAAAAGCTTTCATCTCTCAGAAAGGTCACTAACCTAAAACAGAGTAAAATCAAGCTTCGAAACACACTTCGTGGGTCGTACGAATATTATTTTTGAACGAGCGCGATTCAACAAACGAGCACAAGATAAGAAAGAGTCTGACTGATTTTTTTTTAAAACCTCTATGAACTCGCAAAGAATTGTCAGTTTTGTTCGCTTACAGAAGAATTGATACACGATAGTATTGTTGGAATTCGTCTCGACTCATTTTCTCAGAAGCTTATGCAAGCTGACAGATTCAAGCTGGATAAAGCTATCACAGAAACCAAGTTGTCTGAGCTTGTCAAAGAGCATCACGAAATCTTAAAAGCAAATGAAATGGAAAATTAGAAGGAACAATAAATCGCGTTAATAGTAAGGAGAAACTACCGCCCGAAACCCAGAAACATGAAAGAAAACGAGCGGTCAAAGGTACAAAAACCTCACAGAAAATTTCCCGCTAAAACATGTTATCGTTGTGGTAAATCGCCCTTACACAAGCGAGAAGAATGCCAAGCAACGCGCTTATAAAGTTAAAAAAGGACTTTATGCTACAGTGTGTAAAAACAAGGTTGTTCGTTCAGTTGAAGAAGAAACACAAGGTGAAACCACTAATTCAGATGAATCTACTTCTGAAACATGTTGATGCGCACACAGCACAAACACGGAAATTATTCTTTAACAAGTAGCGCTCATCTTAAAACTAACATTTGTTTGTTGTTCGTAACCGATACGGCACACAACACTTGAGATTAACAATTGTTTCATGCACCAATGAGCTTTCATCAAGACATGGAACGCGCAGGAATTTTGGAGGTCAAGAAATCGCCAAAGAGTTGCTCGAACCGTGCACCCAAGGGCATGTCTGACCCTCTAGCAAACGCGCTAAAAATCAGGAAAATAGAAACCGTTCAATCCCTAGATCTAGAGAAGTCGGTAACGTATCGAGCCATAGATGCCCACGGGGCAATAGGATTTTTGGTTTCGCGGTTTTGGCTAATATTTAGATCGGGTTTTCCGTTTTGGTGAAAACTTGTTTTTCGGCTTGAGTGTTCAATGATGTTTGCGACGGTTTTGCGGTTTTGCGGTTTCTAATAGACCCTAATGACCCACTCTACAAAATGCGCTAATTACAGCTGTAATCGTTCCACCTCATCGACTATCAGTGCAGTTAAAACGTTGCAACTGACTTCGGAAGTAACAATTATACTTCGCTACTAAAGTTTTGGCAAACATAACCTTTTTGATGATAGAAAAGTCGTCGGTTATACGCTAAGGAAAAGCGTTATCGTCATTTTTAGTTTGTTTCATCAATATCTCATTCAGACCTCTTGCGTGACTGCTGTTCAACGGTTCGCATCACATTTTTTTCTTTCGTAATAGCCCAAACTCTTTCAACTTGGACGCGTCGCTTAAGGGGGGCCAAGAGAGGAAATTGAGGGTATTCAACGGTAAGGATAAAGCTTTAGGATGATTTATATTATGATTTGTAAATACACATGGAAGACCGTGTTATAATCCTATAAAGTTGGCCTTTATTTTACCTCTCCGAAAAAGACACAAAGTATTTTATTACATTGAGTCACTATTCAGACTTAAACGTAACAGCATGGCTAGAAATTTATATTCTCAAAAAGATAAAATGATCATCTGCTGACGCAAAAAATTTCAAAGCGGGAATGCGTAGTGTTGTGGCGTACAAAGCTGCCGAAGCTGCATGATTTTTCATTGTTTCACAAGGTTAGGGAAACAAACGCTATCTAAGCGTATTTTGAACTTTTCGATTTATGGAGAAAGCAAAGTGCAATAGAACCTTTTGGGATAATTTTTGAAAAAGGTTCATCAAAAGAGTCCTTGCGAATGAATTGCGAAATTTTTTAACTGTTGGCGGTTCTCGATATTTTTGGTCAGCGGTTCTTAAACTGTTCCAAAACGTCCTTACAGGCGAAACAGTCTAAAGCAATCTTCCGTGATTTCACCGATTGTCTGCTTTAGGTACATAGGCTAATTGTGCACCGTAGAGGACGTGAACGAGGTATACGATGACTAACCAAGAGTAAGACGTGTTCTTGAACCTTCAGAATATATTTTATTTTTATTACGATCAATACGAAAACTTACTCTATTAATGTTTGGAGCATATATAATCAATTTCATGCAATTCGCGTTCAAATATTTTCCGAAAAATAGTTCCAATCTAAAATATGTTTTCCTGGTCGTGATTTTAAAATTTGCTTGGTTAAAAATTGGGAATACGAACCGTGTTGCCAATCTACACCTACAAATTTAACCACCTGTTCAACAGATCCACGATTCATTTAGAGCACAATGCCTTTTCTTAATTAAGCTATATTCTTCCCATGAAGAAAGACGTGATCCTCGATGTGTCTTGCTTATGGCTTCACAGGCTTTAAAATTTCACGCCAATCTAAATTGAGAGCGATAACTGAACGAACTATGGCCGTAAACGATACATAGGTATACACAGAATCGAAGATCAGTATAACCAGGAAAAGAAGTCAGTACATCCAGAAACAGAAGTCAATCTGTATCAACATTGAGAAATGTGATCTTCCTTCTAGAACGTCCACTTACAAGGTCTACTGAGTCATCCAAGTCGTCTAAATCCTCTAAATCTCTCGGTCCGATATCGTTCTCTTCAAGTTCGTCCTCAAACATTTCCTGCAATAAGACATCAGCGTTTTTCCTCTGTTGTTTCGGCATCCTGAATCTAAAGCCTGTGTCCATGGCAAGCATTTCCACCGAGGCAAAACCGCCATTGCCAACTGACTCGGTAATCTCATCAATGGAAAGAAGAGAGGCAGCCCTCTTTTTGATTGGACACCTGATAATAGAGTGAAATCAGTTCATTTTTGCCTACATACACGAGTTAAGGCTCGATAATAAGCCCACGCGTGCGCACGAGAGAGACAGGCAGACAGGGGGGGGGGGGGGGGGAAGAGAGTAAGAGATATCGAGCCCCGCATGAGTTGGACTGTGTTATTTGACAAAAAAAGGAAGACCTTCGCTAGAGTCGAGGCATCTCTATGGGCGGGAAGTCGCTTTTCATAAAGACGCTAGCTACGAAGAGACCATAAGATGTCGTGACGATTATCACTGCGGGAAAGCGCTTTTGCGCTTCGAGGCGATGTTGAAATTAGAATCATTTTCACAATACGAATATAAAAATCCTCAAATAAATCCAATTGAAAACTATAAACATAAAGTTTCTCAAATTAACGGCAAAAGGCAGACAACAACATTTCATTTCTTGTCGTGCTCCCATTGAGCGAATGTATTTCAGTCGAAATCTCTTTAATATTCTCAGGGAAATCCTTCTCTGTTATTTAATGTAATCTGCGCTACACACAACTCGTGAAAGCTGCCTTTAGTGTTCAGGATTCTACCCTGGTCAAAGAAAGAAATTATCTTCAAGGCAGGTGACTGTGAAGATCATTTCCTAGAGATTCCACTGGGTTTACTGTGCAGGCGCTTTAATTGTTGTCATTCCGGCGAGCTGACGATCTATGAGCATGACCATAAGCCCTAATCTTACAATTTATTAAAAGTAAGGCAAATTCCAAGATCACCACAAAGAATTTCGATTATTTTTTTTTCATTTCAAATTTCTAACCTGCACCTATTGCACCTGTTTTAAATCTTGCTCAAATTGTGTAAGTAGGAAGGCGCTAATCTACCGAACTCTTCCCTCTTGTCGTTTTTAATCTAATATTGCTAATTGAGTTTATGCACGTAAAAACTACTTTAAACTAGGTCCAAACACCCAACAATCTTTCCTTACGAAAATTACACTTCTGGTTCGGAAATAAGTAACAAATACATGCATTGTGCATATACTTACATTCCTACCCCCACGCCCTTTTCTTCTATCTTCTTACTAATAACTGTTTCGATTTTTCCGTGTGTGAATGAGTACTCCAGCATGAAGGCTTCTAAAATGAATGCTACGAATATACTGCGAGGTAATGAGAGGAATGAAGCAATAAGAAAGGGTAAAACACATTTTTACGAAAAAAATCGTCGACAGGATACCAACATGGTATATAGCATACATGTCCAATCAAAACGTCGGTTTGAATTTGACAGGTAATTTAATCCCGATTTCAGACACCAGACGAGAATCAAGACTCGTTATTCAATTTTGAATCACTTGCAAAGCCAACGTGGCCACATACATTCTTTGTGAGAGCACCCAGGCAGCAACGACTAAGGTGTAATTCCTGGAAGGAAATTACTAAATACCTTAAATCTAAAAATAATTCTCTCAGGATCTCCTATGGAGTGAGACCCTTACAGACAACACAGTCTCCACCAGAGCCAGGCATCATCGTCTCTTGCCAGCTACCAATTAATAATGAACGTGGTGTTGTTGCGTATGTAGACAAAATGTTTATCATCAAATCGTGATTAGTACTTACTTAAGAACCACAATAACGCAAAGGAGGTGAAACGAGAGGAAATAAAGTCTGGCAAACTTGTTTGTTACTCGAACATAGCCTTGAGTGATAACTGGACGTGAGTTAAGGACAGCTATAATTCCAGTGGCGGAAGTAATCATATCCACGTATACGAACCACCCGGACATACCCCTTTGATTTCCATACAATAACCAGACAAAGATTTTCGCTAGCCCTTTTGGATATGCAAGTGCATTAAAAGTTTTGACTTAGCTTCGTCCGGCTTTGATTTTCTATGCCCCGACAAATATGAGCGAACGCGTTTTGAAGGCACGGATGCAGATTTTGCTGAATAAAGGAGGCGCAAGGCATTTACCAAGGCATGGCAGTCAAGGAATGGGACCCAGACTGATATAATCAGCGTATCTGAACAAGAGTGGAACCTTGCATTACTTCAAGGAAAACGCAAACTCTCCAGACCCGTAAAAGACAAAAGTGATTCAGGTAATTACCTTAGATGAGCCTTTTGCTCCAAAGAGGCTTAATGGGTTTGTTTGTACCTTGAAAACTTAACATCACGGAGGATAAATCGATATCACTACTGACACTTGTGCTTAAAAAACACCTGAGCTGTTAAAACGAACCGATGGCGACAAAACGTATAACTTAAAGGATACTATGCCATTGGTTGACAACCATCAGGTCAAACAAAACTTTAAAAGACCTCAGGATGTTGTTGAAGTTGTTGTTACAGTAGCGATCCCCGTAAAAGTCTGACCCTTTCAGTTTGATGTTTCCACAAAACGTGAGATTCTCGCCATCAGAACTTTCTTCACCAGAGGTAGGATAGCTACTTTCCGACTTGATTAAATTTCCAAAAAGTTCCATCCCCATAATGGCATAGATGTAGTACAATACCTGAAAAAAAAAATGAACTTCTAACTAATCGAGTGTGATGGCCGTACTCGGGAAATAGTTGCGTACAACTGGCCTAACAATTCTCATGACCCAAGAAATGAGTGCGCACAATAGAGAGAGAAATTTAAAAACCGACCGAATAAGTGCATCATACAGCGGACAGAATAGCGTCCTTTTAACCGACCAATAGGCCCGTGTTAAAGAATGAATGACGTTGATCATTTCAGTTACAGGGTTGAGGCACAGGTAACATTAAAAGTAATCAATTTAGACAAAACCTTGCGTTCTTAAATTTGTTGGCGAGCATAAGCTCTGACGTGAAATATTTATCGAATGTTTCTACCACGAGAAAGTACTGACGCAAACTTACAAACATTATGGCGCCGTAAGTGCCCATAGCTGGACCAATCTGCATGACTGTTCCAATTATAACCTGAAATCTGGGAACAAAATCGACCTGTAAATGCGGCAAACATAGGTAACAAAACAGAAAAAAAAACGGAGAATGGAAGGTGCTTTTAATAAGTTTGTCACAAAACGACTTCAAATCGTCACACTTGAATTGGGAAGCTGACCGAAAAGCTTTACGAAAATGTTAGTATGGGTTACGGGCTTATTTACCCGGGATTTGAGATTGAATTGAGCATCGCGTTGGCAGGATTAATGCTTCATAGGATTTTCCGCCATTAGTATGTTCATGGCTAAGAAAACAGGTTTCGCAAGATTTTGTAAATAGATTAAGAAAGATGGTAACTTTTACGCTCAGTTAAGAAATAGAGAAAGATGCTTTTTCGTGTTGTCACGTGCGTGAGACAGAAAATATTCCGAGTCCCCAAGAATAATCGAACCTCATGACGCCATCGAAATTGCTGATCTAAGCAGTATGCACGACACGTGTTGTGCATGAACTTTGTTATAGGCCTTGCCCATAGAGTCTCTATGACCCAGAGGTAGAGCATAGGAGCGCAAAATCCGAAGGTTTGAGGTTCGACTCCTCAGGGGGAATATAATTTTTTCTTTGTCTCACGCTCGTGACAAGACGAAAAACATCTTTCTCTACGTTTCGCGCTGTTTGAACGGTAAGTGTCGATACAAACCGCTTAATTTGGCCCATAATTTTCACTAATCTGAGAACTCGAAGAACCATCAGTAAATCCAGAACACCTTGACTTGACTGCACTGGGAAGAGAGAGAGGCAAAAACAAACAGTAAGAAGCAAACGAGAGAAAAAAAAGAAGAAGAAAGATTTAGCATGATCAAATACAAGAGTTGGAAACATGTTTCCTCAGTGAGCTATTTTTGGACTACTCCCATTTTCTGAGATTCCAACAGGATATGGAGATCACCAATCCTGCGTCGCGAATTTAGGTCGCTTCATCATCATAAGTGGTGCATATTTGTTCCCCAACAAAACATTCGAGAACCTGTTATCACAATAATTCTCCAGGGGTTACACATCGTTTGCTGCCTTGATCTTTCTTGTCAATATTCACAATAATTCACTTTCTATACGTTACCAGTTTTTGCGGTCTCTTCACTAGTAACGCGTTTTTGGCACAAGCCTTATTATTACGGATAAAACACAACATATTTTAACTCACAGGACTCGTAAGATGTTTCAATGATGAGAGCCAATGTCGCTGCACCTATAACTAGGAAATCAAATCTGTAAAACAAACGAGCACCAGGAGAGAGGTTACATGCGATCACCACAAGCAATACTAAAGTAACTGGACTCTGATGATGCATGAAGAACATAGACAAAAACAATTTTAAGTTATTGGATGGGGCTAAGAATGAAAGAAAGAATGGTGAAACTCGAGCTTTGTAACATCAGTCAGAGCCGGAAACAAAGAAATTACTTGATACTTCTTGCTATCTGTAATAAACTGTATTATTACTCTCTATGATCTCTGGGTATGAAACCAGTTCTACGCTCATAAAAACTATTCTCGCTGGGTGTGAGTGCCATAAAGAATAAACTGCACGCTTGTAGCAAATCAGAATTGAGATTGTGATGTCTGCGTATAATAATAAGAGATTTACTAATAGCACATTACTAACATGTTCCAGTATCGTGCGAAGAATTTCTTAAAGCCGTATGTATACAGTTTCAGAAAGATCTCCAAGTTAAACAGTGCTAGGAAGGTCACTTCTGCGTCATCACTCTCCAGAGCGATGAAAATGGCATTGGCGAAAATAACCAAATCGAAGAAATAAACGAAATATCTGCAACGAGAACAGAAAATTAAAAAAAAAAGAAAAAGATTGGGAACCCTAATTTAGTTATGACACATACCCCACCACGCCATAATCTCTTGACCCTTAAACCCCCCAAATGTGATTGTTAATTCTCCCTTGTAGCTGTTACACAATTTCTAGAAAATTAGTTTCGAGAATTTGGTGTAAGATGAAGTAACAACTTTAACCTAATAAGTTTGAGTATCCTCATTACCCGTTTGCTGGGTAATGTATGGGTATTATAGAGAGAAGTTATATGTTAAACACTATTGAAAAATTAAAGGTTACTGGATATCGTCTAAAAAATCCGTATTACAACTTAGTTTACGATTGCTAACCGTTTGCCTCCTGGGGGTGATTTATAAATAAATTCTCCTAACTTGAGGTAAGGGTATATTCTCAATATATCACCGAGAAATGTAAAAGGATTCAAGAGAATGAGCGCTCATATTTTTGTAGCCAAGTTAAAACCAAATCGTTGAGAGATGAAGCTTTTACGATATACGGCCATAATTCTTTCACATACTTGTGGCACACGCCCAATCGAATAATGGCACTGATGCGGGAATTGTAAACCCTTGGAATGAATCTCTCGAACAGATTGACTTGGTCTCTAACTTCAATGACTTTCACATTTAATAGGTCAGCAACCATGAGGAAGTCTTTTTTACCTATAAGCCAAGGTGTAATTTAAAAACATACACAGGTAAAAATTCCCATTAAAAGGGTTTGTTTAACATGATTCAGGGATTTCAAAAAAGTTTTCCATAAGCGGCTCTCCCCTATTACACCCGCTAGTGTAATAGGCTGCTGGCCGTAAGGTGATACCCAAACACAACAGCCTGCTCGCAGGCTCAACAAACAGCGGTAAGATGTCTTACATGCAGCGGTAGACCGCAGGTAGCGACTTTAAATGAAACCCCTGTGAGTGATGGAAAGTGTTAACGGCACTCCAGGGTAGCGCTGAATTTACTTCATCACGCTCTGTCATTGGCATGAGAAACTAACGCCATCTTCTGGACCAAAATGCAATTTGGTGACCTGTGACGTCTTGACGTATGAATGATTTTAGGTTTGCCTCCTCAACCAATCAAAGGGCGTAATAAAGAAGACTAATGCATTCCTAGATAAGTCTCCTTTGTACTCTCAGTCAAAGGCTGAGGAGACAGTATGGCCAAGGGATCTGGGCGCTAGGTTTGTAATCTGGTGGTCTCGGATTCGATCCCTCAACCCTGCTTCGCGCGGGATTTGATTTTTTCTCGGTTGCCCCGAGTTCAACTCGTTTGCTCCACTTTCTATGTACTCTATGTGGTCTGCTTCCCTTCAAATAGAAAACAGTGTTTTTAAAAAACACTGTGTTCATTTACAATGTTTGTCAGTCCCAATTTGTTCGTATTGGCCCGGAAAAGCCCCATTAGGGAATTGGTCAATTTTAACACATACCGTACACACATCGAAACCTCCTTTAAGTCGATCTTACCTATCTTTCCTTCGTTATTTTCATCAAGCACTTGCCACAACAGAGCGACTCTTGCAAGACTCCACTGAGGACAAACCTCTTTCATCAGAGTCAACCACCTTTTTCGTGTGATGACCCACATCTCATTAGACCTGACTTTCAACACATCAAACGCGTTTTTCAGCTGTCGGCGTTTACGGTAGACTGACGCACGGATTTCATTCTTAAAGAAGGAAATGAAAATCATGTGAAAGGATCCAGACTTTTTACAGTAGGCATGACTATCAAACTCACAATAGAATGAATACAAAACAATTTAATTTTTTTTTTGGTATAAATTGAATTTTCATATTTCAGAGAGTGGAACCCTGTCCGTAATAGTTTATCTTTTTCTTTTTTCCATTTATTATAATCATCATTATTATCCTTCTCAATATTACCATTATTACCATAAATATATGGAGCACTTAACATTGATTTTCAAAAGTAATAAGAATTGAATTGATTTCGTTATACTTTGCGCTAGCTGGTTATGTCGCTCGTGTTTCCCGCGCTACTAGGAATTAACTAGTTTTCTCTTTAACGTCTTATTGGGACCTTGCAATAATCAAACCTTGTTCTGACTGGCCCTCAAGATCACTTAGGTTTTAATTTTACGATTCTCAATCGAAAAGCACCCTACGCTTATATGTTCCTTTAAATAGAAGTTACCTTCATATGCATCCGGTAATTCTTGTAAACAACAGCAAGAAAAATACTGACAAATATGTACATACAGACGACAATGAAAATAACAAAGAACAAACTGGACCAAGCATTGTTATCATAGGCTGGCATCCTGTGGAAGTAGATTTTAAGAATAAATAACCTGTGGCGTTAGCCGGCTCTCGTGCCTATCTCCAAGAATCGTCGGGGTTATTTTTTTTTTTTTTGGTCGTTCTCTCTACATTTCTGTTAACGATGTAATCTGTTTTGAATCCCGTTAGTGTAATGTAAATGAAATGGTTAATATACTTCTTTTATCTACAAGTGCTTCTTCTTAATTCCTATAGACAACTAAAGGGAATGGAACTGGAACTGGAACTGGAACTGGAACCAATCACCTTGTGTAGAAGTTAGGGGTGTATATATCTATGGGACGGTTTTCAAAAAAATAATAAAACCACTTTTTAACTCTCCAGTTTTGAAAGTGAAATGTGATCATCGCAGTAAATTTTCCAATTTAAGCAATTGGAAAGAAGAAGCCTGAAAAAAATCAGGGCTTCAACGGGATTCGAACCCGTGACCTCCGCGATACCGGTGCGATGCTCTACCAACTGAGCTATGAAGCCACACATTGGGAGCGAGGTCAATTTATTGAGTTCATATCTTCCCGTGCAGTGAAATGATGTGAAGTTTTATATGAAATAATTCATATTTGTACTGCGGTTGTAGATGAAAGTGAAATGTGATCATCGCAGTAAATTTTCCAATTTAAGCAATTGATGATCACATTTCACTTTCATCTACAACCGCAGTACAAATATGAATTATTTCATATAAAACTTCACATCTCCAGTTTTGCTTGGCAAAGACAGGAGGAAAAGGAGTTCTTAAAAAGAAAGTGGCAGGGTCTTCAGGAAATTCATATTTGGTCTTTTGCGCTCACAAAAGAATAATTTTATTTCTCGAAGCAAACCCACTTTTATCAAAGATTACCCCTCTATATCCCAACCTCAGTACGTATATTCTCCATACTATTTTCTTATGCAGTTCCTAAGTTGCTGACAAGGAGAATTTGTTTGACAATCACGAGTTCCTTTAGTTGGTAATCATTTCCCTTTTTCTCGTGACCTTTATGTGCGATAAGACGCTTTTTTCTATTTAAAGGTGAAAGGGTTACAACTGCTACAAATCTTTGAAATAGATATTCTACAAAAACAATCCATTTGCTTACACTCGTAAATTATAGGTAAAACGCAACTAAGAATACTCACGTTACATCCGGATTGTTCGCTGTTGTTGTCAGAACATACAGTTTAAAATACACGTCGAAATAGTCCGTGAAATACGGTTTTCCGTGGAGGTCTTTCAAATTCCTGCAAATATAAATTGAAAAACAAAGTCGAGAGTCAAAAGCTCAAACTTTGAATGGGGCACTATCGTGTTACAGAAATCGTGATGGCGTTAGTCACGTTGTAAGAGCGCAAATGCATTACGAATACATATTGTACAAGAAGAAGAGCCAGTGTTGGGTAATGTATAAGAGCCAAGGAGGACTCGAAGTAAAACCAACCAAACTACCTTAAGCGCGGGGAAACGCCGGCGACGAAGTCGTGAGTGGTTTTAGTTTACATCTGATTGGTTGAGTAAGTGGCACGAGTTTTATTGACCAATCAAAGAGCAAAGAAAAACAAAAGCAAATAATCCCGGTCTACTTTTGACATTCAAGTAAAAAATGTTCTATGGATAATTATGTTTGTACCTTTTACCAAATAGCTTAAATCCAAGCAAAGTAAATAAGGCAATCAAGAGTGACAGAAGAACCAGAACATTAGCTATCTCAGGCAGAGTTTTTCTAATGTTTCTTACAGCTCTACGAATCTAAAAGAGAAAGACAAGAAATAATAAAAAGTGAAGAGCAAGCAATCAATTTTGACACTCTGTATAAAAGTCTTCTCTCCTACACCCTAATATCAGTATGCATATTCTCCATAGGTGTTGACGAGGAGAATCAACAATCCAAAGCTTCTCTGGTTGCTGACCATTTCCTTTATTCTCATGGCCTTAATGTGTGATTTAGGGGTGATGTTGTAAGGAGATTTTAGATGCTAGTCACTGACTCTTAGGGGTGAAAGGTTTAATAAGTAAGGTACTGGTCATGAAATGTTCAGAATTTCTTATTGCTGAATTTCATGAGGTAATAACAAAGATATTTTCAGGGTTGGAAATAACAATTTGAAAACTAGATACCTTGGACAGATACCACATATGTATGGAACACAGCTGACTTCCACTTGTGATGGTAATTTTAAACATTAGTTTTATCATAAATTAATATGCAATCAAACTCACGTGTCTTCCTTCACTGATATTGATGAGAATAAGTGGGCGAAGAACTCTTGTCCATCGCATGGTGTGAACTGGGAGTTTTGATTCTTTGAATATGACATACATAATCATGTCAAGAAAAGTCAGCTGAAAAAAAATTCCAGTGAAGATCTCTGAAAGGTGATATCTAGACTGCCGGGTTAGCAGACTGTAAAGAATTTAAGCTTACATGTCAAAAATGACTGGGAAAAGGTATCTGGAGTAATACTATACAGTCAAACCTTTATTAAACGATAACCCACTGGGAATTATGGGGTGACTGCTTTAAACAGGTTGACCACTACATACACTGTTCCATAAAAGAGGGGTAAAATGCAATTTAAAAAAAAAACACCATTTTGTCCTAACAGTCTTAAGAAGGAAGATAATTTGCAATACATTGAAGACATTTCAATTCAAAGCACTAACATTGACTTCAGGAGATAAACATGGGAAAAAATTGACTTGAGAGATCATACTTAATTTTACTTGAATGGTTAAGCTTTAAGGGACAGTTCAATACAGGTGGAAGACAATACAAACAGGCTGTTGGGACTTAAGAAAGGTTCACCACAACTGCTAAATAGAGTCGACCACTTAAGAGAGGTGAGAATTATAGTACTTGAAAGGAAAATAATATATTTAATTTAATACAGGGTGACCACTTAATACAGTGCCAGTTAAGTGGGGTTCAACTGTATATGACTTGCAAAATAAAGTGGTCTGTAATGATGGAATGATGAGGGAGAGCATAAGTCCTAGTAGACATAAGGGAAGATTAATATAATACAGGGAAATAGAATGCAACTACAATTTATTATCCCCATTATCCTCTTTCTCTGTGGGAAATGACAGTGCTGACAGTGATTAGCAATCAGAATACTATTTTCAAATGATTAAATTAAGACTACAATAGAACAATTTTTCTGATTCTATGTTCTTAACTTTCTTAATGTCAAAGCAATATCTACTTGTTTATTTTCTGATTGTAAACACTAATTGAAAGTCATTTCAATTCCTCTGTCTCACCACAATGATAGACAACATTATCACATTTTTTTTGTCTCTCCAAAATTTCACACCAGCAGCAAAACACCAGACATGGAACAGACGAAGAATGAAAACAAACAGGCAGATATATTCGAGTAACATTGTAGCCTGCAAACAAAACAATTAGGATGAATGAGCTTATTGAGTTACTGAAAGTAGTCATTGTAACTGGGTTGCCTGTGCCAGCACAACCCTAAGGCATTTTGGGAGAGTGAGCATTAAAGATGGCAGACTGAACAAGTTTTCTTATTTCTCTGTATATTATCCACCTGCACCAATGACTTGTTTGTAATACAGACATTACACTGACAACATTTCATTCCTGGATTACACCGTAAAATTTCACCTTTCCTGGATCATTGAACTGTGCAAGATAACTGAGAAAAGAGGAAGAGGCCTTCTTAATGTAGAAGCTAAAAGATTCAGGCGTCACATTCAATCCAATGAAATCAATCATGAGCATAAGTCCATCATGTCAGAAAGATTGGAGAAGCCCTGTGACATTCATGCATGGGGAAGGAGATACCCACAGGAAACCCCTTACTAGGATAGCATAAACCAGTTATCACACTGTTTGTCCAGCCATTCAGTTGAGTATCTAACCATTAACTAATACAAATGAGGGAGTGGGAAACTAATGGTTGATCAGTCTCCAAAGGCTTAAGGCTGTACAAAATTACTCCTGTACCTGTATGAATGGGTCATATGGTAATTGTGCCGAAGACTTAAGATCTTAATACCCCTACTTCAAGAATGTGGGTATCTCTAATCAGCAGCATTATCTGAAGTGTAATTTTGCCTAATTTAAATTCTGCTGCTGATAAATAACTCATGATTTAATCTCAAGTGACTTACCCAATATGGCAGAGTCATTCCTTGTACAGCAGGTTCCTCAAAAAATGCCAAACAGAGATTAAGCCACACACAAAAGTACACTAATGCTCGCAATACTGGCTTGTTGTAAATTTTGTAAAGTCTATGAGAGTGAAAAAGAGATTGATTCATCAACTCATTGTGTGTACAGTGATTAAAATCAACAACGGCACCTGAACTCCACCATTATCTTCCATGACAAAAGGAAAGCAAGGCAAAAGGAACTTCATGCTTGCAAAGCCTAATGGCTAACAATTGATAAGTTTGTATGCTGATCAGATAATGTGGGTGAGTTTTTTCCTGCTGAAGTCCACTGGTATTATGCTGGTAGGTTTGTTCACTATGGTTCTTATTACAGAAAGTTTACCATACTGCCCAGAAGTAATGGAAACAATCACAAAAAACATCCATTATCAACATCATTTGACTGAAGCAGGGCCAATGTCTTGCTTCCTTGAATTTGACAGTACACAACAAAATGGCATTTAAAATTGCAATAAGGTGTTGTGTGGGAAGTGATCACACTAGAATGACTACTTGGGTTTTATTCAAAGTTCTTCTCCCCTCTGCAGTTAAATAAAAATCTACAAATGCTAAATGGAGGACTTCAAAGCTATTGTGGCAATGGGTGGGGTACCTTCACCCAGTCTGAAGAGAGGAGTACCCCTCAGAGGAGTACCACTCCTCACCCCCACCCCTGGTCCCTCCCAATTTAGGTTCCTATTCAGTGTTACAGTAACAGATGTGATAAAATAGCTAGGAAAAGCTTGTTTTTATTCACAAATGGTCACTCGGAATATATCGATATAAGAATACCTCAATGTATTCAAAACGTAAGGTAGTAGAACGAAATCATGAAATATATAGTAGATCTAAATTACACTAAATAAAATTTGCATAGGTAAATAATTAACAACAAGCAGCTTTTTAGAGATGAAAAAAAATATCACTCAAAACGCACTATTCTGTATAGGTCAAGTGGACAAAAACCTAGTTTTAAACGAGAGAATTCTTCCACGATGAGGACACTGAGCGAAAGAGAAAAAGTGCCATAATTTTGGGACATGAAGTAAACAAATATAATACAAAATTTTGTATGAAAACATCAAGCTAACCTTAATTCTTTCGGAGAGGTCTTAAAGTAACCATTTCGACCGAGTCTAGCCTCATTCACCAATATTCCAGCCAGCAACAACTCCTAGGAGACAAAAGAACCCATCAAATATTTATAAGCTCGTGAAATTCACAGACCGTGGAAGATAAACAACAAATGAACCAGTCAAATATTCATACCGTCTCACTAAGTTCGCTGTCTTCATTAAGATGACTTGAATCCTCCTTAAGATCAATGTTTACTAACTCTGATCCCGTTACGAAGCTAACTGATCGGCTCTGTGCTCGTAGTGACTTCAAAATCTCCTCTTCATCTTCCGCTGCCATTGTGCCAGGCGAGCGAGGCGCGAACTCGTTACTAAACACCGCGTGACAAGCAAAAGAATTAGGAACACGTATCTGTATTACAAGATACACAAGCGAACTATTTTCAGAGCATTGATCGATAAAAATAAAAACAAACAAAATCTCCGTGACAAAAATAGTATATCTACTAAGTCAAATAGCTGGATTTGCCTTTCTGGTTTTATTTTCGGTTTTGGAACACTGTGTCTGTAGTAACGTTACTTTTACCCTCCCGTTTTGCAAGGTTGCGTGACAAACACGAACTGACTCACATCTAAGTCTAAACATGTCTCAAAGCTGTTTTGTTAAACATGGTTTCATTTTTTTATTATTTTTCTTTTCATAGAAGTTGCTTAAACCGATATTTTTCGACTTCGCATTAAGCACGTTGATATCGATATCATATGTTAGTGACTTCCTGAATCCTTCTTTATCCGCAGTTCACATGTATATGATGTTCATATACTTACAGTTATTTATTCATCACTTCACGGGTTTATTTGGGACCAACATAATGACCAGCTCCCAGTTGGTAGAGCACTCTACCAGTATCGCAGAGGTCATGGGTTTAAATCCTGTACTGAATTTTTGTCAGGCCTTAGCTTCACTACTGTTCAAGTAGGGTTCATTGCTGCGAAGATCGCTTTCATATTCAACTCTCAAGTTTTAAAATTACGTTTTTCAGTTCTCTGTTTCTGATGTTGATAAAGTTAAGCAAAATTTAACTAAACGTGTGTTGTTGACGTGAATAGGGAATAATAAGGTAAAAGAAAAGATTACGGAAACATTAATTTTCTTCTGTCAGGTTTTAATGATTTTTTTTTTTTTTTTTTTTTATTTTTTTTGCCGTTTTACTTGACGAGTATGACAATGGTTAATGAGTATAAATACTTCTTTTTCTGCTTCATATTCTCATTGAACATCGCCCAGAGCACAAGCGGAGTAAGACCCGAGTAAGAGCCACGGGATTTAACAACTTAGGCCTTTCCACCCTACCACCAGGTATGCGTTTCCTCCAAACAGCTTTTTATACATTTTTTCCTATAGTGCTTCAAGGACGATTTGTTCAAGAGCTTTTTTACGTTGGTGGTCGTTTCCGTTTTCTTGTAACCTTAAAGTTTGATTCATGGCGGCATTATATGGGAAATCAGTTGCAAGTCATTCTAAGTAGCCTCGGACAGACTAAAAAACGATTATAAAAACGAGTTTGAAAGATTCGAGATCTAGAACAAAAAACTCGATATTTTCCTGCTCGCCGTTTCGCCTACCAGCATGTGGAACAAAGCTTTACTTTTGCTGAGACCATTCAAAAAAATATATATTGAGCTTCAAAACAATGACAGCTTCTCTCAGTAGGGGAGGTAAGTTTCTAAAGAAACGGTGGTGCTGCGTCGATGGGAGAGTATAACAGCGGTAATTTAGTATGATCAACTGAGTTGATAACGTAAATTGGATATTGTAAAGAGTTTCAAAGTTGATGTTTCGAACGTTAGCCCTTCGTCAGAGCGAAGGAAGAAAGGCTAACGCTTTCTGACCGCGAAGTGGCGAATGTTCGGGATTCAAATCTTGGTTTAAATTTTAAAGGGGTTTAGCTTAGTTCCAAGCAAATGAAAAAATGCAATTACATTTTTGATTTCTTGACTGAACAGCTTTTAGACCTCGAAAGGAGATCAATAAATCATGAACATGAGAGTGATCATGAGTACCTCTTAAAAAGTAATGAATATGAATACCTCTAAAAAAATGAATACCCCTCAAAAAGTAATAAAAATGAAGCCTGAAAAAAGATATTCATGCTTGAAGGGAGTTGAAGCTCGCGATTAATCCGCAGTTCCAATATATCGCATTCAAATATTCTCAGTCATCAACAAATCAGTTGGTGCTTCATAGAACTATGGTAAAATTGCACATAGGAAAACTTCAGTTCATTAGATTTAGAGGGTATTGCATCGAAGTACGATAGAAGCTCTCTACGAACTCCAAATTAAAGAGAAAGGGCTCTGATTAGAATTCTTTAAATGACGCCACTGTGGCGTTGCTATTATGACAGATCTCAAAGAAAGCTTCATAAAGCTGAAAACAGTATTGAGTAGACGGCTTAATTTTTGGTATAAATATTGAGATACTAGTGCCTAACAAACGAACAAAAGATCCTGTACTGAACATGAAAGAAAAGCTATAGTGACTAAAAACGTGGATTGATAGCCTTTCAGAGCAGCGAATTGTAACGAGAGTAAAATATTCCTAAGTATCGCAACTTGATTTAGAAGTGAAATTGTCAGTCGTCAAGTATTCATACATTCACTTTGCCACTTAAATTGTGTCGGTAATGTCTATATAGTAGGAATGAGTGATGACTTCCTTCGGTTTGGCATCAGAGAACGACCAATATTTAGCCAACATCTTCCACTGAATTCATTAACCACACAACCGAAGGAACGCAGAATCTGGAAGGCTGGTAGGTATAACGCTTAAGCAAACACGCTTGTGTATATGCTGATTTCGTCTCCCCCAGTCAGGTAGTAGAGTTTTCTACATGGTTTTAAAAGTTGGATCTTGCTTTTTTACCTTTTACACAAACGCACAAGATTTCAACGCGTTTTTCTATTTTTTTTAATTACAACTATGATGGAGAAGAGGTCGAACCTCACCGCTGAATTGAAAAAGCTGAACTGAATCTTAGATTCTTTAAACGTCTTAAAAACAAATTAAACAACTTGAACCAGAACGCATTCTCGACGTTAAATTCTTCTATGATTTCTATGGAACTAATTTCAGTAGCTGTTTTGTTTGTTTGTTTGTTTGTTTGTTTTTCTGTTTTTCGTTTCTCTACATCTTAACACTGGCAGATGAACGGTTAGAATTGAAAAAAAAGTACTGAAAACAACACACAATATAGATGCAAACAGAAAATCTAAATGCTAACAAGTGCAGGTTATAACTCATTGACCGCGAGGGCTCTCAGAAGGCACCTTTTTAACAAGAAAAAATTTAGTTTGGAAACACGAAGCGAAAACTGAGATTTCGAAATCGTGATTTCTTCCGGTGATTCCGCTACTAATTCCCGCGTCAAGAATAAACCGCGCTTGTTTAGCTCATGTAGCTCATGCTGTGGCCGGGGAACGCCGGAGTAACCTGCGGGAGGAAGTCAGAGGTTCAAGCCTCAAACCGGACCAACACTTAGGGTCTTAAAATAACCGAGGAGAATGTGCTGCCTTTGCTTTGACATCGGCAAATGGGGTTGGATATTCTAGTCTTCTCAGATAAGGACGTAACCCGTAGGCTCCGTCTCCTGTCTCTTCTCTGTACTGGTTAGCAAGGGACGTTAAAGAACCCACACCTTCCTCGCATAGAGTAGGATATAGAGTTCCCGGTGTTGTGGTCTTGCCTTGTCCCTGTTTACTCATGCAGGCCCCCATTTAAAGCAGCGCTGAGCTGTACCGAGTCTGTCTAAATATCGCAAACTCATATACATATAGACAAAGGATTCGCTTGAAAACACCACCGTTCAAAGCCGGCATTGTTTCCTTACTTTAAAAAAGCCTCGGGGACCTTATCTATAAGGGGTCTTTCAATTACCAAAACAACTGAAACCTAACCTATTGAATTATGCGTAACCGAGTGCTAGGTCTGGTGGACCACGCTAGCTCGATTCGTTCAGTGAACGTTTTCGTGGTAGATTTCTAGTCTTACAGTTTATTTACGGTTTTACGGTTTTTACGGCTTTATGGTTATTGTTACGGATAAAAGGACTAGAAGATGTTTCCCAAGGTTGAAAGGACACAGATGCAAGTTTTCTGTTGATTTCATAATCATTTGTTTCCTGTGATTTCTGCTTTGATAGTTACAGCACTCGGCCTATTGTAATTCTAGGTTTTGCCTTTCTGTTTTCCTAGTTTTCGTTATCTCATCTCGCCTCGTCTCGCCTCAATAGATTAATGTGATTATGCGTATGCATTTGGATGGAAATATACGAGTGTTACGACTCTCTGAATAAACAAGTTGATGTTTTATCTGTTATCTTTGTTCGCCTTTGCAAAGGGCCGCAACAATCATAGCGAAGGCAGTTCTGCGACCACACTTATCCTCCAGACACGCTGAGTGGCTACCAAAGTTATTGCCAAAATTCAGTAATATCACACATAACAATTGGTTCATATGTCAGCGTGCGTTCATCGAGATATGAAGCACTTGGGAACTTTGGAGAGCACGAAAGATGCGTAAGAGTTGCTCGAGGCGTAGCCGAGAGCAACTCTAGCTTCTTGAGTGCTCTCCAAACTTCCCAAGTGCTTCATATCTCGATGTACGCACAGCTGACGTATGAGCCAATTGTTTTATAACATTTTCAACCCGAAGGAAAATTTTTTCTCGAGGAAAAACTTTTGGTTGACAAAGGCCACGTTTAATGTCTATGGCTAAGTTACTCAAAAACTTTGCGCAATCTGTTTAGAGCAGATTTAAACATTTCAGATGGAGACTCTGTCTGTAAGAACAGATTGAAATGTATCCGGCGGAAATCACGTACCGATTTGTTCAGACACGTGTGCGCCAAAGGGAAAAAACTAATGCCAGCAGCCTATCAAACTACAAATTAAAATAATAACCTACGAGCAGATACAGTCTAAATTGATGATAGCCAGTCATTGTTATGAGATTTCGGCCAACCGAACAGTCACGTACTTGCTTTCAAATTGCCGGTTTGTATAAACAACCTTGATGACCTTGTTTGATCATGACGCAAAGAGCCAGACACCCGTAAGTTTTCTCACAAGAAATACTTGCAACCATACTGAATACAGTTTTAACTTCACGGCGAAATTGAAAAGGGAAGTTTCCTGTTGACAAATGAAAGACAAACAGTAAGATTAATGGATTGTCCTTTTAATTTGATAATGTTTCGAGCCCATATTCTAGAGTGTCAAGAATTTTTTTTGTACTCATGGTACCAATACTGTTGGGTTAATCAGGTACTCTCTGTCCACTTCGAGAATATATGCACTCTCAGTAGCCGCCAAAATTTTTGCGGTAGAATGATAAATTGGGGTCTTTAAATCGCAATTCGTTTATAAAGCTTTCTTTCTATGTTTTTCGTGTTTGTCGATCGAGATAGAGCTATTGGAGCTTAAAAAACGGAAATATGCTAAACAAGACTAGATTTTGAAAACTATCGACATCCAAGTCTTATATTATAAACAAGCTTGGGAGTTAACGTAACTCATCGATTCTTAATAGCGATACGAATTGCGGCGTGAAAATGAGACCTGATGCGAGATAAAAGAACAACGGCTCTTATGAATTTTATATAAATAGGATCATTTTCATCTTTAAGGTGCGAAACCACTGGAAGTACTCAGTTCTCTGACGACGAACGTAGACTACACCTGCTGAGTAAACCCAAAATTATGGCAAACCAGAAACAGCTTCCTCCTTTTTTCCCTACCGTTAAGCTCAACGTCGGTGGCCAACACTTCACAACAAGCCTCCGAACGCTTAAAAAAGATCCAAACTCAATGTTGGCAGCCATGTTCTCTGGAAAATTTGAAATGAGACCCTCTGAGGACGGCGCGTTCTTTATCGACCGAGATGGAACTCACTTCCAGGTTATACTCAATTATCTTCGCATTGGAAAACTGACTTTGCCGGCGAATGCAGCCAATCTCGGAGAGCTTGAGGCAGAAGCAAACTTTTATCAAATTCAGGGCTTAATGGATGAACTGAAATCCAAAGCATCATTCCAAGAGTCGGAAATTGTGAGAGGAGAAGATCATCGTAAATTACTGAAACGCTGGCTTCCTGATCAAGGAGCTGAATGGCATCTCCTATTCCGAGCTTCGCGAGATGGCTTCACAGCTCAAGCCTTTCATTCAAAATGTGATAACAAAGGACCTACGGTTACCATTGTTAAGAGTGGAGATAACATATTTGGAGGCTTTACGGAGATTTCGTGGACAAGTAAGTTCACAGAGAAGGTTTTGTATAAGTAAGGGACAACTTCATCTTCAGCTTAGTGTCGATAAACCAAAGCCAACGGAACATGATGTTTTCAACGGGAATTTTGAACCGTTAGCCGTAAAACTGCCAAAAAATTTAGCCGTTTGGTGTAAAATTGACAAATTGTATCCGTTAGTTGTATAAAAAAAAAGTTAAACAAAAATTTTTTTTCCGGTGAACACAATGGAAATAGGTTAATTGTTAGCTGTAAATTGTCCAAAATGTAAACCGTTGACGGTAAAAGCCATCACCCCACTGAGACCCTCAAACATGCACATGCAGGCAGCTTACTTCAAGCGTTGAGAAACGTGTGAAAACCTCTAACAGTGGAAATTTTTTTGTTATTCAATAATCAAACGGAGTTTTGAAGTGTAAAGCATCAAAAATGAAATCACGCAGTTGATCAGTTTAAATATTTTTTCTTTGGCTTTCGGATTAAAAAACGAAGGAGAATGAGTAAAAACTGATCTTGTAAATCAGCGTGAGCTTTTAGTCAGATATGTTTTCAGAATTTTTAAGAAAGGTCTTGTCTGACAACAAGAGCAGAATTTGAGGGCGAGCCTGGGTGTTTTATTAACAAGAATTTCACTTATGCATAACCTTTACACTCTAACATCAGTATGCATATTCTCCATACTGTTCTCTGAACATTTGCTAAGGTACTGACAGGGAGAATTTGTCAAACAATCAAGAGCTTATTTAGTTGGTGATCATTTCCTTTATTCTCATGACCATAATGTTTGAATCAAGGGTGATATTGTTGGGAGAAATTAGATGCTGGTCTCTCTTAGGGGTCAAAGGGTTAAAAATAGGGATATACTACCTCATGTAAGACCATATCTTGGTATGCCCTTAAAAATGTCAAACTATTTTCATTCCTTTCCTATAGGTCAATGTCGCTGGGTGCCTTGTCGTGAGTCATTTCTGTTCAGCTTGGTAAATCCACACGGTTTGGGTCCAATCAAAATTGCTGAAATCAAGAGCAGAGAAAACGCCATTTTCTGCAACAACAACTGTGGACCAACATTCGGTGGCTGGTACAACCTTCACATATCAAGAAATGCGAACGAGACCAATTCTAATTACAGTAACCTCTCTCGCTCAGTCAATTTTCTTTCTGACACTGACTTGCCTTTAACAGGAAGCAAATATTTTTGTGTCACGGAGTACGAGGTTTTTGGAACTTGAAACTTTCAAACTTTAGGATCGAACATGGCGTATATAGACATCTTCTCAGTCTAATGGCTTTTAGCTCTAGTTGTCTGGTCACTTAAAGGCAGAGAATCCTCGGTTCTTTTTATTAAATCGTTCATGAAAAAAATATGCCTTAAACGGCTACATACATAACGATTAAAAACTTTGGGAGCAAGCACGTGTTTGAAAAAGTGCTGCCATTTTTTTACACATGTGTAAAAAATGTAATTAATCTAAAAATCTGAAACCTTCGCCTTATGTAACTTCAAGTTAGCTATAGACCTTGCCAACAAGCGAGCCCGAGACAAATAAAATTATGAGTCTCTCACGATGAATAAAATCCAAAGTCTATCGATAGCCGGATATCAGAAACTATCGCTATCTTATGTTTGCATTGTTATTCCAGTTATTTAACCGAGAAAACTTTTTACATGTACCAAGATAACATTGGTTCACATTCTTTTACATGTACATAGATATTATGCGTCGATGACTGGAAATATATGAAAATCATATATGTGTACTGCGGTGAGGAAACGGATATAAGCGATCCTCGCAGCTATGAACACTACGAACGAGTAGTTGAAATAAGACCTGGAAAAAAAATTCAGGCCCGTACGGAAAGTCGCGGATTAATTTTGCTTGGTATTTTCTAACAACTTTTATCCTCCCGTTTTGCAAGGTTGCGTGACAAACACGAACTGAGTCACACCTAAGTCTAAACATGTCTCAAAGCTGTTTTGTTAAACATGGTTTCATTTTTTTATTATTTTTCTTTTCATAGAAGTTGCTTAAACCGATATTTTTCGACTTCGCATTAAGCACGTTGATATCGATATCATAAGTTAGTGACTTCCTGAATCCTTCTCACAGTTATTTATTCATCACTTCACGGGTTTATTTGGAACCAACATAATGACCAGCTCCCAGTTGGTAGAGCACTCTACCAGTATCGCAGAGGTCATGGGTTTAAATCCTGTACTGAATTTTTGTCAGGCCTTAGCTTCACTACTGTTCAAGTAGGCTTCATTACTGCGAAGATCGCTTTCATATTCAACTCTCAAGTTTTAAAATTACGTTTTTCAGTTCTCTGTTTCTGATGTTGACAAAGTTAAGCAAAATTTAACTAAACGTGTGTTGTTAATGTGAATAGGGAATAATAAGGTAAAAGAGAAGATTACGGAAACATTAATTTTCTTCTGTCAGGTTTTAATGATTTTTTTTTTTTTTTTTTTGCTGTTTTACTTAACGAGTATGACAATGGTTAATCAGTATAAACACTTCTTTTTCTGCTTCGTATTCTCACTCAACATCGCCCAGAGCACAAGCGGAGTAAGACCCGAGTAAGAGCCACGGGATTTAAAAACTTAAGCCTTTCCACCCTACCACCAGGTATGCGTTTCCTCCAAACAGTTTTTTATACATTTTTCCCAAAGTACTTCAAGGACGAAGAGACCATTCAAAAATATATATATTGAGCTTCAAAACAATGACAGCTTCTCTCAGTAGGGGAGGTAAGTTTCTAAAGAAACTGTGGTGCTGCGTCGATGGGAGAGTATAAAAGCGGTAATTTAGTATTATCAACTGAGTTGATAACGTAAATTGGATATTGTAAAGAGTTTCAAAGTTGATGTTTCGAACGTTAGCCCTTCGTCAGAGCGAAGGACGAAAGGCTAACGCTTTCTGACCGTGAAGTGACGAATGTTCGGGATTCAAATCTTGGTTTAAATTTTAAAGGGGTTTAGCTTAGTTCCAAGCAAGTGAAAAAATGTAATTACATTTTTGATTTCTTAACTGAACAGTTTTTAGACCTCGAAAGGAGATCAACAAATCATGAACATGAGAGTGATCATGAGTACCTCTTGAAAAGTAAGGAAAATAGCTGAATACCTCTTAAAAAGTAAATACCCCTCAAAAAGTAATAAAAATGAAGCCTGAAAAAAGATATTCATGCTTGAAGGGAGTTGAAGCTCGCGATTAATCCGCAGTTCCAATATATCGCATTCAAATATTCTCAGTCATCAACAAATCAGTTGGTGCTTCATAGAACTATGGTAAAATTGCACATAGGAAAACTTCAGTTCATTAGATTTAGAGGGTATTGCATCGAAGTACGATAGAAGCTCTCTACGAACTCCAAATTAAAGAGAAAGGGCTCTGATTAGAGTTCTTTAGATGACGCCTCTATGGCTTTGCTATTATGACAGATCTCAAAGAAAGTTTCATAAAGCTGAAAACAGTATTGAGTAGACGGCTTAATTTTTGGTGTAAATATTGAGATAATACAACCTAACAAACGAACAAAAGATCCTGTACTGAACATGAAAGAAAAGCTATAGTGACTAAAAAGGTGGATTGATAGCCTTTCAGAGCAGTGAATTGTAACGAGAGTAAAATATTCAAAAGTGTTGCAACTTGATTTAGAAGTGAAAGTGTCAGTCGTCAAGTATTCATACATTCACTTTGCCTCTTAAATTGTGTCGGTAATGTCTATATAGTAGGAATGAGTGATGACTTCTTTCAGTTTGGCATCAGAAAACGACCAATATTTAGCCAACATCTTCCACTGAATTCCTTAACCACACAACCGAAGGAACGCAGAATCTGGAAGGCTGGTAGGTATAACGCTTAAGCAAACACGCTTGTGTATATGCTGATTTCGTCTCGCCCAGTCAGGTTGTAGAGTTTTTTACATGATTTTAAAAGTGGATCTTGTTTTTTTTACCTTTTACATAAACGCACAAGATTTCGACGCGGTTTTTTTATTTTTTTGCTTTAATTACGACTATGATGGAGAAGAGGTCGAACCTCACCGCTGAATTGAAAAAGCTGAACTGAATTTTAGATTCTTTAAACGTCTTAAAACAATTTAAACAACTTGAACCCGAACGCATTCTCGACGTTAAATTCTTCTATGATTTCTATGGAACTAATTTCAGTAGCTGTTTTGTTTGTTTGTCTGTTTGTTTGTTTGTTTGTTTGTTTTTCTGTTTTCGTTTCTCTACATCTTAACACTGACTGATGAACGATTAGAATTGAAAAAAAGTACTGAAAACAACACACAATATAGATGCAAACAGAAAATCTAAATGCTAACAAGTGCAGGTTATAACTCATTGACCGCGAGGGCTCTTAAAAGGCACCTTTTTAACATGAAAAAATTGAGCTTGGAAACACGAAGCGAAAACTGAGATTTCGAAATCGTGATTTCTTCCGGTGATTCCGCTACTAATTCCCGCGTCAAGAATAAACCGGGCTTGTTTAGCTCATGTAGCTCATGCTGTGGCCCGGGAACACCGGAGTAGCCTGCGGGAGGAAGTCAGAGGTTCAAGCCTCAAACCGGACCAATACTTAGGGTCTTAAAATAACCGAGGAGAATGTGCTGCCTTTGCTTTGACATCGGCAAATGGGGTTGTACATTCTAGTCTTCTCAGATAACGACGTAACCCGTAAGCTCCGTCTCCTGTCTCTTCTCTGTACTGGTTAGCAAGGGACGTTAAAGAACCCACACACTCCTCGCATAGAGTAGGATATAGAGTTCCCGGTGTTGCGGTCTTGCCTTGTCCCTCTTTACCCATGCAGGCCCCCATTTAAAGCAGCGCTGAGCTGTACCGAGTCTGTCTAAATATCGCAAACTCATATACATACAGACAAAGGATTCGCTTGAAAACACCACCGTTCAAAGCCGGCATTGTTTCCTTACTTTAGAAAAGCCTCGGGGACCTTATCTACAAGGGGTCTTTCATTTACCAAAACAACTGAAACCTAACCTACTGAATTATGCGTAACCGAGTGCTAGGTCTGGTGGACCACGCTAGCTCGATTCGTTCAGTGAACGTTTTCGTGGTAGATTTCTAGTCTTACAGTTTATTTACGGTTTTACGGTTTTTACGGCTTTATGGTCATTGTTACGGATAAAAGGATTAGAAGATGTTTCCCAAGGTTGAAAGGACACAGAAGCAAGTTTTCTGTTGATTTCATAATCATTTGTTTCCTGTGATTTCTGCTTTGATAGTTACAGCACTCGGCATATTGTAATTCTAGGTTTTGCCTTTCTGTTTTCCTAGTTTTCGTTACCTCATCTCGCCTCGTCTCGCCTCAATAGATTAATGTGATTATGCGAATGCATTTGGATGGAAATATACGAGTGTTACGACTCTCTGAATAAACAAGTTGCTGTTTTATGTGTAATCTTTGTTCGCCTTTGCAAAGGGCCGCAGCAATCACAGCGAAGGCAGTTCTGCGACCACACTTATCCTCCAGACACGCTGAGTGGCTACCAAAGTTATTGCCAAAATTCAGTAATATCACACATAACAATTGGTTCATATGTCAGCGTGCGTTCATCGAGATATGAAGCACTTGGGAACTTTGGAGAGCACGAAAGATGCGTAAGAGTTGCTCTCGGCTACGCCTCGAGCAACTCTTACGCATCTTTCGTGCTCTCCAAACTTCCCAAGTGCTTCATATCTCGATGTACGCACAGCTGACGTATGAGCCAATTGTTTTATAACATTTTCAACCCGAAGAAAAATTTTTTTCTCGAGGGAAAACTTTTGGTTGACAAAGGCCACGTTTAATGTCTATGGCTAAGTTACTCAAAAACTTTGCGCAATCTGTTTAGAGCAGATTTAAACATTTCAGATGGAAACTCTGTCTGTAAGAACAGATTGAAATGTATCCGGCGGAAATCACGTACCGATTTGTTCAGACACGTGTGCGCCAAAGGGAAAAAACTAATGCCAGCAGCCTATCAAACTACAAATTCAAATAATAACCTACGAGCAGATGCAGTCTAAATTTATTGCCAGTCATTGTTATGAGATTTCAGCCAACCGAACAGTCACGTACTTGCTTTCAAATTGCCGGTTTGTATAAACAACCTTGATGACCTTGTTTGATCATGACGCAAAGAGCCAGACACCCGTAAGTTTTCTCACAAGAACTACTTGCAACCATAGTGAATACAGTTTTAACTTCACGGCGAAATTGAAAAGGGAAGTTTCCTGTTGACAAATGAAAGACAAACAGTAAGATTAATGGATTGTCCTTTTAATTTGATAATGTTTCGAGCCCATATTCTAGAGTGTCAAGAATTTTTTTTGTACTCACGGTACTAATACTGTTGGGTTGATCAGGTACTCTCTGTCCACTTCGAGAATATATGCACTCTCAGTAGCCGCCAAAATTTTTGCGGTAGAATGATAAATTGGGGTCTTTAAATCGCAATTCGTTTATAAAGCTTTCTTTCTATGTTTTTCGTGTTTGTCGATCGAGATAGAGCTGTTGGAGCTTAAAAAACGGAAATATGCTAAACAAGACTAGATTTTGAAAACTATCGACATCCAAGTCTTATATTATAAACAAGCTTGGGAGTTAACGTAACTCATCGATTCTTAATAGCGATATGAATTGCGGCGTGAAAATGAGACCTGAAGCGAGTTAAAAGAACAACGACTCTTATGAATTTTAGATAAATAGGATCATTTTCATCTTTAAGGTGCGAAACCACTGGAAGTACTCAGTTCTCTGACGACGAACGTAGACTACACCTGCTGAGTAAACCCAACATTATGGCAAACCAGAAACAGCTTCCTCCTTTTTTCCCTACCGTAAAGCTCAACGTCGGTGGCCAACACTTCACAACAAGCCTCCAAACGCTTAAAAAAGATCCAAACTCAATGTTGGCAGCCATGTTCTCTGGAAAATTTGAAATGAGACCCTCTGAGGACGGCGCGTTCTTTATCGACCGAGATGGAACTCACTTCCAGGTTATACTCAATTATCTTCGCATTGGAAAACTGACTTTGCCGGCGAATGCAGTCAATCTCGGAGAGCTTGAGGCAGAAGCAAACTTTTATCAAATTCAGGGCTTAATGGATGAACTGAAATCCAAAGTATCATTCCAAGAGTCGGAAATTGTGAGAGGAGAAGATCATCGTAAATTACTGAAACGCTGGCTTCCTGATCAAGGAGCTGAATGGCATCTCCTATTCCGAGCTTCGCGAGATGGCTTCACAGCTCAAGCCTTTCATTCAAAATGTGATAACAAAGGACCTACGGTTACCATTGTTAAGAGTGGAGATAACATATTTGGAGGCTTTACAGAGATTTCGTGGACAAGTAAGTTCACAGAGAAGGTTTTGTATAAGCAAGGGACAACTTCACTTCAGCTTAGTTTCGAGAAACAAAGCCAACGAAATCGTAACCATAAACCAGAAAACAAGCTAGATATCAGTTCGGAAGAATAAATAATACTTTTAGATTAAACATGATGTTTTCAACGGGAATTTTGAACCGTTAGCCGTAAAACTGCCAACAAATTTAGCCGTTTGGTGTAAAATTGACAAATTTTATCCATTAGTTGTAAAAAAAAGTTAAACATAAATTTTTTTTCTTGTGAACACAATGGAAATAGGTTAATTGTTAGCTGTAAATTGTCCAAAATGTAAACCGTTAACGGTAAAAGCTATCACCCTACTGAGACCCTCAAACATGCACATGCAGGCAGCTTACTTCAAGCATTGAGAAACGTGTGAAAACCTCTAACAGTGGAAATTATTTTGTCATTCAATAATCAAACGGAGTTTCGAAGAGTAAAAGCATCAAAAATGAAATCATGCAGTTGATCAGTTTTAATATTTTTTCTTCGGCTTTCGGATTAAAAAAACCAAAGAGGGAGAGTAAAAACTAATCTTGTAGATTAGTGTGAGCTTTTAGTCAGAAGTGTTTTCAGAATTTTCAAGGAAGGTCTTGTCCGACAACAAGTGCAGAATTTGAGGGCAAGCTTGGGTGTTTTATTTACAAGAATTTTACTTATGCATAACCTTTACACTCTAACATCAGTATGTATATTCTCCATACTGTTCTCTGAACATTTCCTAAGGTGCTGACAGGGAGAATTTGTCAAACAATCAAGAGCTTATTTAGTTGGTGATCATTTCCTTTATTCTCATGACCATAATGTTTGATTCAGGGTTGATACTGTTGGGAGAAATTAGATGCTAGTCTCTCTTAGGGGTCAAAGGGTTAAAAAAAAAAAATGGGGAGATACTACCTCATGTAAGACCATATCTTGGTATGCCCTTAAAAATGTCAAACTATTTTCATTCCTTTCCTATAGGTCAATGTCGCTGGGTGCCTTGTCGTGAGTCATTTCTGTTCAGCTTGGTAAATCCACACGGTTTGGGACCAATCAAAATTGCTGAAATCAAGAGCAGAGAAAACGCCATTTTCTGCAACAACAACTGTGGACCAACATTCGGTGGCTGGTACAACCTTCACATATCAAGAAATGCGAACGAGACCAATTCTAATTACAGTAACCTCTCTCGCTCAGTCAATTTTCTTTCTGACACTGACTTGTCTTTAACGGGAAGCAAATATTTTTCTGTCACGGACTACGAAGTTTTTGGAACTTGAAACTTTCAAACTTTAGGATCGAACATGGCGTATATAGACATCTTCTCAGTCTAATGGCTTTTAGCTCTAGTTGTCTGGTCACTTAAAGGCAGAGAATCCTCGGTTCTTTTTATTAAATCGCTCATGAAAAAATATGCCTTAAACGGCTACGTGTATAACGATTAAAAACTTTGGGAGCCAGCACGTGTTTGAAAAAGTGCTGCCATTTTTTTACAAATGTGTAAAAAATGTAATTAATCTAAAAATCTGAAACCTTCGCCTTATGTAACTTCAAATTAGCTATAGACCTTGCCAACAAGCGAGCCCGAGACAAATAAAATTATGAGTCTCTCACGATGAATAAAATCCAAAGTCTATCGATAGCCGGATATCAGAAACTATCGCTATCTTATGTTTGCATTGTTATTCCAGTTATTCAACCGAGAAAACTTTTTACATGTACCAAGATAACATTAGTTCACATTCTTTTACATGTACATAAATATTATGCGTTGATGACTGGAAATATATGAAAATCATATATGTGCACTGCGGTGAGGAAACGGATATAAGCGATCCTCGCAGCTATGAACACTACGAACGAGTAGTTGAAATAAGACCTGGAGAAAAAAAATCAGGCCCGTACGGAAAGTCGCGGATTAATTTTGCTTGGTAATTTCTAACAACTCCACAAGACCTAAAAAAGGAAAAAAACAAACCAAACCAAAAAATCGTCTTACCAGGCAAACCAGTTCCAGTGGCTCTCCCACTGAATCATGTCGAAGTACCTCGTTGGTCCAGCCAAGCCCTTATGGTCATTGGCCCCCGCAATGGCTGCTAACAATGGCTTATAAATATAGGCGTTTAGTGTTGACTTGTAAAACTCCCTGAAGAAGTTTACGACAGTTAGACGAAACGCGTCAGAGAATAAAAAAGTTTTACAACTACTTTTCGCACAGCGCTGCTCACTAGTTTAGTTTAAATTTTTTCAAAAGTTTTTAAAAAAATTGTTTGAAAAATTATTTTAAAAAAGATTGAAAAAAAAATTAATAAACGTTTGAGCCGGAGCTATTCCTGTCAGCGGTGAAATACTGGAATGGCTCCAGTCTCTGGTCGTCTGCCTGAACTGACTAAATGAGTTTAGTCAGCAGATGACTTTTTCATCGCCGGAATATCGCTGAACGACCTCGCTGAACAAGAAAGGCTGCCTTTCCTTCGCTACGTAAGTAACCATTTTTTGTTTGACACATCGGTGTTTTCACTCGCATTGATATTTCATCAGTGTTCCGCTTTGAGACACGCGGTTAACAATACTCACGAGCAAGGAGTTAAGACATAACTTATTAACTTTTACTATTTTTATCATCCAATCACAGGTCGGAGCCATTCCTGTATTTAGTCGCTTGTGCAAGAAGCAATCGACGCCATGTCGAAGAACCATAAACCTTAATGTTGGCGGCCGCCGTTTCACGACAAGTCTTCAAACGTTGACTAAGGATCCAGACCCCATGTTAGCTGCCATGTTCTCCGGGAAGTTTGAGGTGAAACCATCAAAAGACGAAGCTTCCTTTATCGACCGAGATGGCATTGAACTGTACAAGATAACTGAGAAAAGAGGAAGAGGCCTTCTTAATGTAGAAGCTGAAAGATTCAGGTGTTACATTCAACCCAATGAAATCAATCATGAGCATAAGTCCATGTCAGAAAGGTTGGAGTAGCCCTGTGACATTCATGCATGGGGAAGGAGATACCTTCAAGAAACCCGTTACTAAGATAGTATAAACCAGTTATCATTGTTTGTTCAGCCATTTAGTTGAGTATCTAACCATTGACTAATACAAATGTGGGAGTGGGAAACTGATGGTTGATCAGTCTCCAAAGGCTTAAGGCTATACCAAAGTACCCTTCTTGAAGGACAGTAAACAAGTACCTATGTGAATGGGTTATACAGCAATTGTGCCAAAGGCTTAAGATCTGTATCCCTACCTCAAGAATGTGAGTATCTCCAATCAGCAACATTATCTTAAGTGTAATTTTGCCCAATTTATATTCAGCTACTCATAAATAACTCATGATTTAATCTCAAGTGACTTACCCAATATGGCAGAGTCATTCCTTGTACAGCAGGTTCCTCGAAAAATGCCAAACAGAGATTAAGCCTCACACAAAAGTACACTACTGCTCACAATACTAGATTTTTGAAAATTTTTTAGAGTCTATGAGAGTGAAAAAGAGATTGATTCATCAACTCATTGTGTGTACAGTGATTAAAATCAACAACAGCACCTGAACTCCACCATTATCTTCTATGACAAAAGGGAAGCAAGGTGAAAGGAACTTCATGCTTGCAAAGCCTAATGGCTAACAATTGATAAGTTTGTATGCTGATCAGAAAATCTGGGTCAGTTTTTTCCAGCTGAGGTCCACTGGGTATTATGCTGGTAGGTTTGTTCACTATGGTTCTTATTACAGGAAGTTTACCATACTGCCCAGAAGTAATGGAAACAAGAGTCTAAAGTTATCACGAAAAACATCCATTATCAACATCATTTGATTGAAGCATTAGGCCCAGTTTTCCTGGCTTGCATCCAAACATCTCAAACAAGTGGCCAATGTCATGCTTCCTTGAATTTGACAGTACACAACAAAATGGCATTTAAAATTGCAATAACGTGTTGTGTGGGAAGTGATCACACTAGAATGACTACTTGGGTTTTATTCAAAGTTCTTCTCCCCTCTGCAGTTAAATAAAAATCTACAAATGCTAAATGGAGGACTTCAAAGCTATTGTGGCAATGGGTGGGGTACCTTCACCCAGTCTGAAGAGAGGAGTACCCCTCAGAGGAGTACCACTCCTCACCCCCACCCCTGGTCCCTCCCAATTTAGGTTCCTATTCAGTGTTACAGTAACAGATGTGATAAAATAGCTAGGAAAAGCTTGTTTTTATTCACAAATGGTCACTCGGAATATATCGATATAAGAATACCTCAATGTATTCAAAACGTAAGGTAGTAGAACGAAATCATGAAATATATAGTAGATCTAAATTACACTAAATAAAATTTGCATAGGTAAATAATTGACAACAAGCAGCTTTTTAGAGATGAAAAGGAATATCACTCAAAACGCACTATTGTATATAGGTCAAGTGGACAAAAACCTAGTTTTAAACGAGAGAATTCTTCCAAAAAGTACTGAAAACAACACACAATATAGATGCAAACAGAAAATCTAAATGCAAACAAGTGCAGGTCATACCTCATTGACCGCGAGTGGGGTTGGACATTCAAGTCTTCTCAGATAAGGACGATAACCCGTAGGCTCCGTCTCCTGTCCTTCTCTGTACTAGTTAGCAAGGGACATTAAAGAACCCACACACTCCTCGCATAGAGTAGGAAATAGAATTCCCGGTGTTGTGGTCTGGCCTTGTCCCTGTTTTCCCATGTAGGCCCCCATTTAAACCAGCGCTGAGCTGTACTGAGTCTTTCTAATATCGCAATCTCACATACCTACACACAAAGGATTCGCTCGAGACCTAACTTATTGAATTGTGCGTAACCGAGCGCTTAGTCCTGGTTGACCACGCTTGCATGCTTGATTCGTTCAGTGAACGTTCTCGTAGTAGATTTCTAGTCTTACAGTTTATTTACGGCTTTACGGTCATTGTTACGGATAAAAAGGACTATGAGATGTTTCCCAAGGTTGAAAGGACACAGATGTAAGTTTGCTGTTAATTTCATAATCATTTGTTTCCTGTGATTTCCGCTTTGATAGTTGCGGCACTCAGCCTGTTGTATTTCTAGGTTTTTGCCTCTCTGTTTTCCTAGTTTTCGATATCTCATCTCGCCTTGTCTCGCCTCAGCCGATTAATGTGATTATGTATGCATTTGGATGGAAATATACGAGTGTAACGACTCTGTGAACAAACAAGTTCCTGGTTTATGTGTGATGTTTGTTCGCCTTTGCAAGGGGCCGCAGCAATTATAACGAAGGCAGTTCTGCGACCACACTTATCCTTTAGACACGCTCTGAGTGGCTATCGAAGTTATTGCCAAAATTCAGCAGTATCACCCATTTAAATGGCACACGTAATGTCGTTTTAGCCTCAATTAAAAAGCATCATCAATAATGTTTTGGAAAGCTTTCGAGAGTCTTCAATGTTTGATAGAGATCAAAGCGTTTGCGAGCCGCTGAGCTCAGAAAACAAATTAAGCATGGCTGAGAATCTGAGACAGCTGAACTGACATCTTACTTTAAAACTTTTGGTTGACAAAGTCTTCTGCGAAAAAAGCTATTAAGGCGCTATTTGCAACGTAACCACTATAAAATATAAATCAGGGAAAAGGTTCCTAACCGTTAGAAATTGTTTCGTTTTAGCTTGATCAAATCGAAGCCTAATGAAGCGCGACAATTCGAAAAGGACGATGTTTTTTTTAGCGAATTTATTTTGTATCACATTGACATCTGAACGCACAAATAAAACTTCTGCAAAAATTCAGTCCTGAGGGAAAGGAAATTTGAAATTTGACCAGTTTTCAGTGACAGCGGAATCAACTAGTGCTACAATATCATCACCGTGTGTGTATGGCTTTTGTGCATGGCTTTTATGTGATACAGCTTCGGTAAAGCAAGAGTTAATTGATCGATGTCTGTGTAGCTTTGGTGGGAAACGGGAAACTGTCACTATTTAAAGAAGCAATAACGCGGGTATACCTGCACCTAAGATTACCTTTTTCTCGAAGAAAACGAGCATATCTTGCCGATTTTTTGTTTTTCAAAGCAGCCACTAGATTATATCCTCAAAAGCGAACACCTTCCAATCTAAAAATTCCTTTTCACTCATGAAGAATTACTTGAATGAATGGTAAGTGCAAGTATTGAAGAAAAGATTGACGGATTTTAGAAATCGCTGAAATTCCGTAACCGAAGAATAGTCTGTCTAATATCGCAATCTCATATACCTACACACAAAGGATTCGCTTGAAAACACCACCGTTCAAAACCGGCATTGTTTCATTACTTTGAGAACGCCTTGGGGACCTTATGTATAAGGGGTCTTTCATTTACCAAAAAGAGACCTAACTTATTGAATTGTGCGTAACCGAGCGCTTAGTCCTGGTTGACCACGCTAGCTTGATTCGTTCAGTGAACGTTCTCGTACTAGATTTCTAGTCTTACAGTTTATTTACGGCTTTACGGTCATTGTTACGGATAAAAGGACTATGAAATGTTTCCCAAGGTTGAAAGGACACAGATGCAAGTTTTCTGTTGATTTCATAATCATTTGTTTCCTGTGATTTCTGCTTTGATAGTTACAGCACTCGGCCTATTGTAATTCTAGGTTTTGCCTTTCTGTTTTCCTAGTTTTCGTTATCTCATCTCGTCTCGCCTCAATAGATTAATGTGATTATGCGTATGCATTTGGATGGAAATATACGAGTGTTACGACTCTCTGAATAAACAAGTTGCTGTTTTATGTGTAATCTTTGTTCACCTTTGCAAAGGGCCGCAGCAATCATAGCGAAAGCAGCTCTGCGACCACACTTATCCTCCAGACACGCTGAGTGGCTACCAAAGTTATTGCCAAAATTCAGTAATATCACATATAACAATTGGTTCATACGTCAGCTGTGCGTTCATCGAGATATGAAGCACTTGGGAAGTTTGGAGAGCACGAAAGATGCGCAAGAGTTGCTCGAGGCGTAGCCGAGAGCAACTCTAGCTTCTTGAGTGCTCTCCAAAGTTCCCAAGTGCTTCATATCTCGATGTACGCACAGCTGACGTATGAGCCAATTGTTTTATAACATTTTCAACCCCAAGGAAAATTTTTTCCTGGAGGGAAAACTTTTGGTTGACAAAGGCCACGTTTAATGTCTATGGCTAAGTTACTCAAAAACTTTGCGCAATCTGTTTAGAGCAGATTTAAACATTTCAGATGGAGACTCTGTCTGTAAGAACAGATTGAAATGTATCCGGCGGAAATCACGTACCGATTTGTTCAGACACGTGTGCGCCAAAGGGAAAAAACTAATGCCAGCAGCCTATCAAACTACAAATTCAAATAATAACCTACGAGCAGATGCAGTCTAAATTTATTGCCAGTCATTGTTATGAGATTTCAGCCAACCGAACAGTCACGTATTTGCTTTCAAATTGCCGGTTTGTATAAACAACCTTGATGACCTTGTTTGATCATGACGCAAAGAGCCAGACACCGTAAGTTTTCTCACAAGAAATACTCGCAACCATACTGAATACAGTTTTAACTTTACGGCGAAATTGAAAAGGGAAGTTTCCTGTTGACAAATGAAAGACAAACAGTAAGATTAATGGATTGTCCTTTTAATTTGATAATGTTTCGAGCCCATATTCTAGAGTGTCAAAAATTTTTTTTGTACTCACGGTACTAGTACTGTTGGGTTGATCAGGTACTCTCTGTCCACTTCGAGAAAATATGCACTCTCAGTAGCCGCCAAAAAATTTTTGCGGTAGAATGATAAATTGGGGTCTTTAAATCGCAATTCGTTTATAAAGCTTTCTTTCTGTGTTTTTCGTGTTTGTCGATCGAGATAGAGCTATTGGAGCTTAAAAAACGGAAATATGCTAAACAAGACTAGATTTTGAAAACTATCGACATCCAAGTCTTAAAGCGACGAAATAAACTTGGGAGCTAACGTAACTCATCGATTCTTAATAGCGATACGAATTGCGGCGTGAAAATGAGACCTGAAGCGAGTTAAAAGAACAACGACTCTTATGAATTTTAGATAAATAGGATCATTTTCATCTTTAAGGTGCGAAACCACTGGAAGTACTCAGTTCTCTGACGACGAACGTAGACTACACCTGCTGAGTAAACCCAACATTATGGCAAACCAGAAACAGCTTCCTCCTTTTTTCCCTACCGTAAAGCTCAACGTCGGTGGCCAACACTTCACAACAAGCCTCCGAACGCTTAAAAAAGATCCAAACTCAATGTTGGCAGCCATGTTCTCTGGAAAATTTGAAATGAGACCCTCTGAGGACGGCGCGTTCTTAATCGACCGAGATGGAACTCACTTCCAGGTTATACTCAATTATCTTCGCATTGGAAAACTGACTTTGCCGGCGAATGCAGTCAATCTCGGAGAGCTTGAGGCAGAAGCAAACTTTTATCAAATTCAGGGCTTAATGGATGAACTGAAATCCAAAGTATCATTCCAAGAGTCGGAAATTGTGAGAGGAGAAGATCATCGTAAATTACTGAAACGCTGGCTTCCTGATCAAGGAGCTGAATGGCATCTCCTATTCCGAGCTTCGCGAGATGGCTTCACAGCTCAAGCCTTTCATTCAAAATGTGATAACAAAGGACCTACGGTTACCATTGTTAAGAGTGGAGATAACATATTTGGAGGCTTTACGGAGATTTCGTGGACAAGTAAGTTCACAGAGAAGGTTTTGTATAAGTAAGGGACAACTTCATCTTCAGCTTAGTGTCGATAAACCAAAGCAAACGAAATCGTAACCATAAACCAGAAAACTAGCTAGAAATCAGTTCGGAAGAATAAATAATACTTTTAGATTAAACATGATGTTTTCAACGGGAATTTGAACCGTTAGCCGTAAAACTGCCAAAAAATTTAGCCGTTTGGTGTAAAATTGACAAATTTTATCCATTAGTTGTAAAAAAAAAAGGTCAACATAAATTTTTTTTCTGGTGAACACAATGGAAATAGGTTAATTGTTAGCTGTAAATTGTCCAAAATGTAAACCGTTAACGGCAAAAGCCATCACCCCACTGAGACCCTCAAACATACACATGCAGGCAGCTTACTTCAAGCGTTGAGAAACGTGTGAAAACCTCTAACAGTGGAAATTTTTTTGTTATTCAATAATCAAACGGAGTTTCAAAGTGTTAAAGCATCAAAAATGAAATCATGCAGTTGATCAGTTTAAATATTTTTTCTTTGGCTTTCGGATTAAAAAACGAAGGAGAATGAGTACAAACTGATCTTGTAAATCAGCGTGAGCTTTTAGTCAGAAGTGTTTTCAGAAATTTTAAGAAAGGTCTTGTCCGACAACAAGAGCAGAATTTGAGGGCAAGCCTGGGTGTTTTATTTACAAGAATTTCACTTATGCATAACCTTTACACTCTAACATCATTATGTATATTCTCCATACTGCTCTCTGAACATTTCCTAAGGTGCTGACAAAGAGAATTTGTCAAACAATCAAGAGCTTATTTAGTTGGTGATCATTTCCTTTATTCTCATGACCATTATGTTTGATTCAGGGTTGATACTGTTGGGAGAAATTAGATGCTAGTCTCTCTTAGGGGTCAAAGGGTTAAAAAAAAAATATAGGGAGATACTACCTCATGTAAGACCATATCTTGGTATGCCCTTAAGAATGTCATACTATTTTCATTCCTTTCCTATAGGTCAATGTCGCTGGGTGCCTTGTCGTGAGTCATTTCTGTTCAGCTTGGTAAATCCACATGGTTTGGGACCAATCAAAATTGCTGAAATCAAGAGCAGAGAAAACGCCATTTTCTGCAACAGCAACTGTGGACCAACATTCGGTGGCTGGTACAACCTTCACATATCAAGAAATGCGAACGAGACCAATTCTAATTACAGTAACCTCTCTCGCTCAGTCAATTTTCTTTCTGACACTGACTTGCCTTTAACAGGAAGCAAATATTTTTCTGTCACGGACTACGAGGTTTTTGGAACTTGAAACTTTCAAACTTTAGGATCGAACATGGCGTATATAGACATCTTCTCAGTCTAATGGCTTTTAGCTCTAGTTGTCTGATCACTTAAAGGCAGAGAATCCTCCGTTCTTTTAATTATATCGTTCATGAAAAAAATATGCCTTAAACGGCTACACGTATAACGATTAAAAACTTTGGGAGCGATGCACGTGTTTGAAAAAGTGCTGCCTTTCTTTTTACATATGTGTAAATAATGTAATAAGTCTAAAAATCTGAAACCTTCTCCGAGTAATGTATAGATTTAGCCAAGCCTAAAAGCGGAGCTCGCATTTTTTTCCCCGCACGCCTCAGGGGCACAACGCCTTGCCCCGGCCAGGACTAGAACCTGGGTAGTCCGACTCCCGACTCGGAGCCCAGTGCACTGACCACTGGACTACTGGACAAAGCCGTGGCGTTGGCGTGCCCGCGGAACAGTTGACCACGCATGTTAAAAGTAGCACCTTGTACGGTCGTACGGTCGTACATCCAAATTTTTTCGGCTTGAAAGGTTACTACTATTTTGTATAATTATGGGGCTTCGCTTTAAAACCTTAAGGTTTTAGCTTCCAAACGATACCAACTTAAATGTGTGGGATAGCTCTCAAAGCTTATCTCAGTTTTTATAGTATGGAAAACATAATCATCCAACCTGGAATGCAAATTTTTGAAGCTTACCTACAGAGTGAAAGAAAGCTATCCAAAGCTGTAGTCTAAAGCAAGAGCCTGGCAGAAAATTTTGAGGTGTTTAATTTCCTTCTATCGAATATTATTAATTTTATTTATTTAATTAAATCAACTTGATTGATTTTCAACTTGATGAATAATTTTCAATTATTATTTCAATCCAATTATTTGTCTTCCTCTTCTTTTGTTGATGTTTTTGTTGTACAGTGGGAATTCGAAGTTAGCTAAAAATACCAGTTATGTCCGTTGATAAAAGTATTCGAGGAAGTTTGACTATTGGGTGCAGTGCATCTCTCAATCTTCTTCCAATCGAAATTCAAGCTTTCAAGCTTGTCATTTCAAACCTTTGTTCCTCGATTTTGGTTCATTCTTGCTTCTGTGATGTTAGCTCCAACTGAAAATCTGTTATCCATTTGTTGACTTCACATAAACTTCAACTTTGTAGCATAAATAAATAGGTAGACAAAAAAGTTTTCATCAGAAAGCTGCTTTAAACTGTCTGTAAGACAGACATCCGTCCAAGAGGGAAATTGGTTTGTGGCGAGAGCCAAGTAAAACTCCGTTTTGGAGGGAGATCACAGTTTAGTCACTGTCTTGTAACGGGAGCCTCGACTGAAAATGTAACGTCACGCTGTTATAAAGATTGCGTTACTCTTAACTTTTCATTTTGCGATAATATCATATTGTAATTTTTTGTCTACAGTTTCGCTTTCATTACCGCGTGCTGTACAGGAACAACTTGAGTTCTTCCTTTGTTAGAACATGAGTGAAAGTAACCTTGAAGAAGGCAGTAACTCAAACAATCAAGTTTTTAAAGACGCTGAAAATCAAATCAAAGAGGTCTGTGAAGTACTGCAAAGAGAAGCAACAAGACTTCGTCAGGAGCAAGAAGCAATCGACGCCATGACGAAGAAAATAGATCATGTCCACCTTACTTCGACAATAAACCTCAATATTGGCGGCCGCCGCTTCACGACAAGTCTTCAAACCTTGACAAAGGATCCACACTCCATGTTAGCTGCTATGTTCTCCGGGAAGTTTGAGGTGAAACCATCAGAAGACGGAGCTTTCTTTATCGACCGAGATGGAAAACACTTCCGGTTTATACTAAACTATCTCCGGGATGGAGAGCTGATTGTACCAGAAGGCGCCACATTTCTTAAGGAACTCGAAGCTGAAGCTAAGTTCTACCAGATTAAAGGGTTATTGCAGGAGCTTAAGGATAAAATGCGGGAGTGTTTTGAAGAATCAGTGATACTGATGAATAAAGAGCACCGGAGCACGCTTACAGCCTGGTTGCCTCCACAAGACGGCAAATGGAAGCTTCTGTTCAGAGCTTCTCAAGATGGTTTCACAGCTCACGCCTTTCACACCAGATGTGACAACAAAGGACCCACGGTTACAATTGTCAAAAGCGGAAACAACATTTTTGGAGGCTTCACGGAAAATTCATGGCACAGTAAGTATATAGATTAATTCAACACTTCGCATGGGAGGGTGGGTGGCTGTGTAGGGAGGAGGGGGAAGGAAGAGGGAAGTAGTTGAAATCATCGCCGTTTAAAGTTTCCTTTCTGATATGATGAAAAGCTGCTTTAAAAATGTTAAATTTGAACATTATTCCAAAATTTGCATCAATCATATTTTTGGTTTTTGTTTTCTGAAACAGGTCAGGGTACTTACGTGCAATGCTCACAGTCATTCGTATTCAGCATGGTGAATCCTCAAGGAATGGCTCTGAGTAAAATGCCTCTTGAAAAAAATCAGCAAAATGCCATTTACTGTAAAAGCGACTATGGACCAACATTTGGAGGAGGGCATGACTTCCATATATCAAACAACGCTAACACAAGTGGTTCAAGTCACAATAATCTCGGCTACTCGTATCAGCTTCTCACCGGACGGCAGAACACATTCTTCACGGGAGCTCGAAATTTTCATGTGACGGACTACGAAGTCTTTGGAATCTGCTAATGACAGCCGTCACAAACATTTCGGAAACCAGCTAGTTAAACTTCACAATAATTTGAACGATCTTCACGGTTATAACTATTTTTGAAAGGTTAACTTTTATTTTCATTTTTTTCATCAAAAAGCATTATTTACATCTGTCCGAAGCTAAAGAAAAGGACAACAAGATTCCCGTAGAAAACCATACTACACTATCAGACTACGTCTATACGGAAATCTTTTCAAGCAAAGTTCCACACTTCGTTACACATACTGCTATTAGATAAAGAAAAGCAATGACAAAACAGTAGATTTCCTTTTTATTTGGGATTACAGCCTTGTTTTACTGAATAGTATTGGGTTATACGGAAAGCTTTCCAGTTGTTTGGCTGACGGAAAAGAAGCCGTCACAAGCACTGATGCAAAATCTGTTCAACACTGTTATTTATGGTGGATAGCGGGAGCCATTCACTATAATTAATTCCTCAGATAATAAGTGTGTAGATAAGCCGTAAACGATCCAATTATTCATAAACTTTTTTCATTTGTGCACTCGTTTCACCGATGGAAAAGAGCCGGATGAAATGAAAAAAACAAAACTCGGATTTGGTAGGCCGTTCTTTATGAAGCTTAATAAATATACTGTTGACTTGTCGGTGGTGTATTCATGCGAATCGCCAGACTTTCGATTACGATTCTTGCTGTAAGAATAAAACTTTAAATCAGTTTATGAAGCTGTTTATATCATCGGACGAATGCTGCCTACCGCACTGATTGGGATTCAAATGGCAGACATAAGGTAAAATTGGTGATACTAACCTAAATATGACCGCTGTTTGACGTCCCGATGTTTTCTCAAACATAATAATCTAGAAAATATTCGCTAAGGTCGTGTGAGGGGACAAAATAGCATAATGTGAATTGACATTCTTGCGTTCATAGTTTTCGTGCGGATAAGCAGCTATAGGCGACGGGCGCAGTTCTCTAATAAATAACACCTATACATTACCTAAGGCATACTCTGAAAGTGTTCTTTCATTGAACTCTTCGCTCTTGTAAATCTTGAGATGACAACGCTGGCTGAAACCGTGTTATTGAATTAATTTAAATGTTTCAAACGTGTCACGCTATCGCAAGTCACGCATCTCTTGTCTTGTTGACGAACGACCACGCATTTATGCTTGATTTGAACCCGACTTACTACTTTGAGACAGCATTTCAACATTTGTTAATTCTCGGGAAAAAGGTAGGGTTAAAAAAAATTCCTATGGAAAGTAATTCAACAGGCAACCAAGTTCTCGAAGACACTGAAAATAAAGTCAGAGAAGCCTGCGAGGTATTACAACGAGAAGGAACAAGGCTTCGCCACGAGCAGAAAGCTATCGACGCCATGTCGCAAAAAATGGAGCACGTTCATCTCTCCTCAATTGTAAACCTCAATGTTGGCGGCCGCCGTTTTACAACAAGTCTTCAAACGCTGACAAAAGATCCAGACTCGATGTTAGCTGCGATGTTCTCCGGGAAGTTCGAGGTGAAACCATTAGAAGATGGCGCTTTCTTTATCGACCGAGATGGGAAACACTTCCGGTTTATACTCAACTATCTCCGCACTGGGAAATTAACTTTGCCAAAAGGAGCAACATTTTTAGACGAACTTGCGGAAGAAGCTGAGTTTTACCAGATCCAAGGGATTCTAGACGAGTTAGTATCTAAAGTCCCGGAATATTTTGAAGAATCATGGATTCTGACGAATGAAGAACACCGAAGCGTGTTAACTGGTTGGTTGTCTTCACAAGAAGGCAAATGGAGGCTTCTATTCCGAGGTTCCCGAGATGGCTTCCAAGCTCAAACGTTTCACTCCAAATGTGATAACAAAGGGCCTACTGTCACCATCATGAAGAGTGGTAATTATATTTTTGGAGGATTCACTGAAATATCGTGGGACTGTAAGTATGTTAGTTGTGAAAGGGTTATTAAATAATTTATTTTTGATCGCATTCAGCGGCATCTGAGATACATTTTGAATTGCTGGTTTTCAGTGTCACGCCATTCAAAATAGATCAAAATAAAAAATAAAAACCGTTCAATCGATTTAGTCTAGAATCTGGAAATAGAAAGAAGCTAGATATGTAAAGACTCTCGCCAAGATTCAGGTCACAGCAATTTTTCTTACGGAAGATATGAGGAGAAACGTTTTTCCCAAATTTATAGAGATTTGTATGGAGCCGCTATGCTGGTGCCCACCTAGATGGGCACCAACATGGCGGCCGGAAACCAGCAGAAACATCTGTCACTGAGTTTTGCTACAAAAGCGTGAATTTATCTCTCTAAGAACTCATAAACGTAACAATAATACTTTATTCTAATACAAGAACTGTTCAGATAGCTGAATTTCCCTAAATAAGTCACCTTTTAAACCAACATAACAGCTCTCTCGCTCGTCATGTAAAGGCCACGTCACGCAAAAGCTTAGAAATTCAAGAGTAGTCTATCACTAAACCAAGAACCCATTTGGAGTGAAAATTTGTCTGAATATTAGTTTTTAGCTGCTCTAATACATCATGAAAGTAAAATCTCAGGAGGATCAATAGTTCTGAAGTCTGAAATTTAGTGACGTCACGTGAAAACCAGCAATTGAAGGATATTTCAAACTAGACAACATTACAAAGCGCAACGAGACAACGAGACGTACAAAAAAGAATGAAAAAGCTGGCTTAGGAGCTTTGACATAGCAAAATATCAGAAGTTAAGGAAATTAGAATGAAATATTAGTAGATTTAGTGTAACAAATTTCTTCAAACTTTTCCAAATATTGACACGCATTGCAAATGATAAACAAGATGAACGATAAGTGTCGACAAGTGCCCATCAAGTATGGGCTCCTGGTGTCAAGAACTCGGTTTGCTATGCCTACCTAAGGTTGACGCGTTGTTTTCATGTTTTAGTTACGATAATGGGAAACAAGTTACAACATATTAGTTTGTTATACTAAAGGTGTTTCTTAGGTTAACGAAGGAGACTTGGTGTTGTCAATATTATCCATATTTTCGAAATATTCTTATTACCTTGGTGGGAAAATGTTAAAAGGGCCATGTTACCCTGTGCGACTGGCGCGATAACACAGCTGGGATGTGTAACGACCCAATGTCTGAATTTAGTGCTTGTTGAACATAATGCCTTGTCTAAACGTTCTTTGTTTTCTGGCCGACAAGACTGAAAATGATTACGTATGTCGAGATATATTAAGCTATTCAAATCATCACTTGTCTCGACAATTCGCAGCAATCAAAAAATCTTGTAGACATGTATGTTTTGCATTTCTTCCCAAAGCTACAACAATGAGATGCCTGAGTAAAACCAATAGCTGGGAAAACCAAAACCTTATTCACACCAAAGCTTAAAAATGTTCAAAGTTGTTTTTTCAAACAAGGTTTGAAATTGTTTGAAACTTCTTAAACTGAAGTTTGTCGGCCTTAAAATCAGCCCATTGAAAATACAAGTTAGTGACTACCTGACACTTATGGGAAAACCAGCTTTCTAGTTCACCGTTTCTCATTTTCATTGAGTTAAATCCGGTTTAAATAAAACATATTTAATCATGACGTAGCCGCTTTTTTAGCAAATGTATTGATTTCTTATTGATTTAGATTATTCATGTTCTCTAATGCAAATAACAATTCTGAAGCATCATCTCTCACTTATAAACATGTACAGGTGCTAGTGGATGGGTAAGATGCTCACAAACGTTCTTGTTCAGCATGATCAACCCTAGTGGACTGGGTCCAACTAAAATGCCGCTTTTAATTGAGAGTCACGAGCATGCCATCTTCTGTAAAGCAGGCTATGGACCGACGTTTGGTGCAGGGCATGACTTACATATATCAGGAAATGCAAATATCAATTATGATAGTCACACTATCTCAGGCTGCTCGTACCAGTGTCCCACAGGACAGAATGCTAAAACATTCCTCGCGGGAGAAAAACATTTTATAGTTACAGATTACGAGGTGTTTGGACTTCACAAATAACAAACCAAATATTCCTTCCCATATAACAGGCTATAAGAAAAATAAAATGTCCTGAGAGCTGTAATTTATGTGTTTCATAATCATTACTTTTAGAAAAAGGCCCCTTAGAAAATGCTTGCAGGTCAGCTTACCGGCTTCACCATTATTCGATTTCTCATTTCTCGCCAGCTTATAGAGAACCGTCTCGCTCTAATCGTCACAAGGTCAGCAAATTATTCCACCCCACCCCCCTGCTCCCCTTCAGGAACACAAGGTCAACTCACACACTGCCTTATCGTTGCTATATTATTTACTGGAACCAAAGTGGGGTGTTTGAAGCTGATATAGAACTAAATCAGTGGGCCACTCTGATTCGTAACCATCACTGCAGATCATAACTTTTATACCTAAATTGCACCAAGACTAAGGTGTCATGGGCGTTCACTATTTCGGTCTTTTGGTTTGGTTATTTTTTTCTTTTTAATTGTTTTGTTTTGTTGGGTTTTTCGAAGATCTAAACCTTCTAAACGGATAACTGTAAAAGAGTGTTACGTCCTTTAAAACACACATCGAGGATGGCTTAGTTGAGATTTATGTAGCTGTGGCAGAATACATCGTTTATTTCACTTCATTTCTTTTTCTGACTTGCAACTATGTATCATTCTAACTCCCTTTTAGTTTGAACATAGCTTTACATACCCATGTCACTTTTTCATTTTAGAACTCAACCATAAACTTAGTCTCAATAACATCAGGCGGTATGTTGGTGGACTGTTTGGGGTGCTGCCTGGAGTTCTGCCCGGAAACTGGAAGAGACTTACATCCATTTGAATCAAAATTTGTCACAAATTTAAGAAACATTTTAGTCGTTAGTCACTTAAAATAGTTAAGCACAATACCTAAAAGCACAATTTCTCAAAAGCCACTCTTCAATCTTAGTTTAAGAATTAATCACCCGCGTGAGATGCATTGATAAGTTTTAAGATTTTTTTTTAAGATTTTGCATGTCTTGGTTTTTTCGGTAATATGTTAGTAAATGCCACAAAAGCATTGTAGATCGCAACGCCTTACATTCTTTTTCGTTTGTTTATTGTTCTTGTGTAAGAGTGCTAATTGTAGTAAAATTTTGTGTGCGCTTTCTTTGTGTCATTGCGTAACGTTGCGTAACGTAGCGCGTATTTAACCCTATTGTTCATCGTAGTTTGGGGGCAGTTTTGCAGTGTAGTTTCGTCGAGTGTGGTTTGGTATATTTGTTCTTTTCGCTTCGTGCAGTTTGTTCGCCACTAGGCAGGATCTATAACATCGCAACAAATGTAAGTTTTGTATCATGTAGTTTTCTTCGTTGTTTTCGTTGTAGCTTTCCTTGTGTATTTAGTCTAGTTTATATTGTAATAGTTTTCGTTCGCTGTTTTATTTGCAGTTTTAACCGTACCGTGTCATTTCGTTCCGCGTTAAAAATTGCTAGAATTAGTTAGTATTAGTCGCTAGTGGCAGTTACAAGCATTTCTTGTAGTAAATTTAAGAACATATATATTAATCAGATTGTAGTGATGGGATTGTTTTGGTACAAATAATTATTACAATGTTTTAATTTTTTCCTTTTTTTAATTTTTTTTTATTAGCCAGGTTGTGCCACCTAAGTCCGTGTCTAGTGAAATCGACTCATCTCAAATGCGTGTCGCCTCTTGTTTCTTTCAAACGGAACTCGTCATTGAAATGTGGCATGCTTATTAATTAAACGTAATTAGGCGTAAATAAAGTCCGACAGGAAAGGCAAAAGGAGGTGTCACGCTCTTACCACGCCTTGCTCGATCTTTGCATCCTGTCTGATCCCTTAGTGGTTTTTATGATGAGTGTGAGTGCGGAAGTGAGTAGTCCTCTTCGCAACCGTTGTTTGGTCCCGTCACACAACGTGTTCTTGTCATGCAATGGTTGCCGTTGCGTGACGAAAAAAACAAAGGCAGACAAGACGACGAAAGGATTTGGCTCTTGAAAGGATGAAGAGCCAGAGCGGGATTGATGTAGGGTACATCGGGGCTAGAAAGGTTCAGAAGTAAAAGGTCTTGGGATGAATACTTTTATCAAGTAGCTACCGCTCCCTGTAGAGAAGGAATGTCTTAGTAAGCGTTGTTATGAACACGTACAACTTATATCAGTACCAAAAAGATGAAGACCGGTATAGGTGCATCAACTCATCAAAAAAATTAGCGCGTGAAGCGTGTTTGGAAACCACCCTGAACATAGCCGTGCCCTCAAGGATCGCACCAAGATCTTTTTCCGTTCTTTCTTAATCGAAGTAAATGTTTTCAAACTCCAGATGAAAAATAAATATGCTCACAGACAATGAAATGATCTTTCCCCCGCCTCTATTCTACGCACCAAATCGAAATTCAGAGTAATTATATGATTAAGACGTGAAATGGCCCTTGCCTGATTTAAGATAACTCTGTACCGCCTGATTAATGTCATTTTTTCAGGTGTTGATAGATTTAATTAAAGATTTTGCGCTGCTTTTTGTACAAACAGAAACCTTTTTTTTCTTTTTTTACGAAAATCAGCGCATAGAGAGAAGGTGAAGAGCAACATGGTTTACAATTTTTAAAAAGCCAATCATGAACCCAATTTGGGGAAACTATGATATACTTTGGATTTAGCACTCGGCCTGGCTCAGTCTTGATATCTTTTAAAATGAAACAGCTATCACCTTTACAGGTACGTCTTGGCTTTGAGTGCGAGTAATTTTTCTTCTCGTAAACAAGGAGTGGGGTTATAGTCACAAGTTGCGCCATTGCGAACAGTTTGTACCCGGTCATTTAAAAATCACTAAATTACTTTTAAATAAGCAGGACAGCATTTATCGCGCTTCACGGCAATATACACAATATCTGCTAGGTTTGTCAGGGAATGCGCTGACCTTATTTGTGTGCCGATATGTGATATTTTCAATCAATCTATTAGCCAAGGGAGGTTCCCAGATGATTGGAAATATGCAAGGGTTACACCTCTCTTTAAACAGGGTAACCGCGATGATGTCAACAATTACCGCCCAATATCGGTGATTCCAATAGTGGCGAAAGTGTTTGAAAGGATAGTTTACGATCAATTGTATGCCTATCTGGAAGAACATGATATTCTATATCAAAATCAATCAGGGTTTCGTGCTACTCATTCAACTGTAACAGCATTGTTGGAAGCGACAGATTCTTGGGCATATAATATTGACAACGGGAAAATCAATGGAGTCATTTTTCTAGATTTGAAAAAAGCTTTTGACACTGTTGATCATCAGATCCTCCTATCGAAGTTAAACTATTATGGTATACATGGCAAATCTTTCAAATGTTTTCAGTCATACTTGGAAAACCGCACACAGATATGTTCTGTGAACGGGTCGCTGTCCAGCAGCTGCTCATTAACTTGCGGCGTCCCCCAGGGGACCATCCTCGGTCCACTATTGTTTTTATTATATATCAACGATCTTCCAAATTGTTTATCAAATTGTGAGCCGACGATGTATGCTGACGACACACACCTTACATATGCGGGCGGTGATCTTGAGAGTATACAGCTTTGTCTGAATGAGGACTTAACAAACGTTTTCAACTGGCTACAAGCGAATAAACTCACACTGAATATGACAAAAACCGAATTCATGCTAATAGGGTCGAGGCAGAGACTGGGTACTCTCACAGCTTCACCAACAATTAGAATGAACAGCACTCAGGTGAGCCAGGTTACTTCTACAAAATCGCTTGGTGTGATTATAGACGATAGGCTCGATTGGCATAGTCACATCGAAAAATTAACAAAAAAGATTGCCTCTGGTATCGGGTGCCTAAAGCGAGTCAGGCATCTGATCCCAGCATCGACCTTACATCTGCTTTACCAAGCTTTAGTAAAACCTCACTTCGATTACTGTGACATTGTCTGGGGTAGCTGTGGGATAACGCTACGAGATAAGCTGCAGAAACTACAGATTAGAGCAGCCTGTGTTTTGACATTTTCCAGCTATGATGCCGATGCAACTAAGCTACTTGAATTTTTAAGTTGGAAAAATCTGACAAGCCAGCAGGAAATTCATAGAGTTACCATGGTTTTCAAATGTCTGCACGGGCTAGCTCCTGAATATCTTAATTCTAAGTTTAGATGGCGTAACTCTCCTTATGACCTCAGGGACTCTGAAAATAAACTCAATGTTCCTCTACCTCGCACTAACTATTATCGAAAAAGCTTTAGCTATAGTGGAGCCACATTATGGAATAGTCTTCCATGTGATATAAGGAACACAGAGTCTCTGGGGTTATTTAAACGCAAGATCAATGCCACTCTATAACGCACGGCATTCACGGAAAACAGCTTTTAGTTATTAGTTAGTGTTTTAATTTTTAAATAGTTTTAGTTAATGTAATTGCTGATGAATTGTTTCGTGCTTAAATAAAGATTATACATATACATACATACATTGCTAATATTCTCTAGGGGGTTATGCATGACAATAAGAACTGAGATATCCCGGATGTATGCACACGTGTTTGATTGTGTATTTACGGTCAGATTGAATCGTTGTGTTATCTAGTCGTGTTATTTAATCCACGTATTGATCTCCCGTTACAGGCCTTTCAGGAGTGTTAAGAGAGTTCCTTTCGTTTTCAGGATATCGTTTGTACTCTAAGCAACCATAAGTAAAAAGCCTCTGCGAAGGGGCAGAAACAACAAAAACAAGGTCTGGAAGCTGCAGAAGATCACTTCAAAGAAGTTTGCGATATATTTCAGCGAGAAGCAGCTAGACTTCGCCAAGAGCAGGAAGCGATCGATGCCATGTCGAAGAAGTTGGAACATGTTCACTTTTCCTCAACTATAAATCTAAATGTCGGGGGTCATCGCTTCACAACAAGTCTTCAAACGATTACCAAGGATCCAAATTCGATGCTGGCAGCCATGTTTTCTGGGAAGTTTGAAATGAAACCTTGTGAAGACGGCGCTTTCTTCATCGACCGAGATGGAACTCACTTCCGGTTTATACTTAATTATCTTCGCAATGGTAAGTTGACTTTACCGGAAGGAGCAACATTTCTGAGAGAACTTTCAGATGAAGCTGAGTTCTACCAGATCCAAGGAATTCTGGAAGAGTTGAAGCCTAAAGCACCGAAGAATTTTGAAGAATCAGCGATTCTGACAAATGAAGAGCACCAAAGCAAGCTTATTGGTTGGCTGCCTCAATACAGTCATTGGCATCAACTGTTCCGAGCAACTCGAGATGGCTTCACAGCTCAAGCTTTTCACGCCAAATGTGATAGCAAAGGACCCACGGTTACAATTGTGAAAAGTGGAAACAATATTTTTGGAGGCTTCACGGAAAACTCATGGAACAGTAAGTAAACACATTTGAAAGGTTGAGTCGGTAGGATAAGATGATGAAAATGGAAAGCTGCTTTAGTACTGTTGAGTATATAAGTTATTCCAAAATTTGTACCAAAAATATTTTTGTCTTTTTCTTCTTTGAAACAGGTCACGCTGACTACTTACACTGTTCACAGTCATTCTTGTTTAGCATCGTGAATCCGCAAGGAGTGGCACCGTGTAAAATGCCTCTTGTAAAAAATCAGCAGTATGCCATTAAGTGCAAGAGCACCTATGGTCCAACATTTGGAGGAGGGCACGACATATATATATCACCTAACTCAAACACAAGTGGCTCAAGTTACAGTAATCTCGGCAACACGTATCAGCTTCCCACCGGACAGCAGAACACATTCTTCACGGGAGCTCCACATTTCAACGTAACAGACTTCGAAGTCTTTGGAATCTGCTAATGACAGCCGTCACAAACATTTGAGAAGCCAGCAGGTGAAACTCCACAATGATTTGAATGATCTTCTCGCTCATAACTTTTTTAAAAGGTTAACTTTTATTTCCATTTCTACATCGAAATACATTATTTTCTTCAGCCTGCCGCAACTAAAGCGAAGTACAAGATTCCCGTAGAAATCCATATTATACGATCAGACTATTTCTATACGGAAATCTTTTCAAGCAAAGTTCCACACTTCATTATACATACTGTTCTTGGATCAGAGAAAGCAATGGAAAAACAGTAGATTGCCTTTAATTTGACTTCGGCTTTTTTTTAGAATAGTATTGGGTTATACGGAAAGCTTTCCAGTTGTCTGGCTGACGGAAAAGAAGCCGTCGTAAGATACAAAATATTTTCAATACTTTTATTTTGAGTGGATTCCGGGAGCCATTCTACACAATTCGAATTTCTAAGAAAATAAATGTGTAGAAATGCCGTACACGATTCAGTTATCGTAAACTTTTTTCATTTGTGCACTCATTTCACCGGCAGAAAAGAGCCGGATCAAACAAAACAAACAAATATCAGGATTTGGTGGATTTTTTTTTTATGGAACGTAATAAATATACTGTTGACTTGTCGGTTGTGTATTCATATGGATTGTCATACTTTTTTGGATTACGATTCTTGCTAAAGGAACAAACTTTAAATTTATGAAGCTACTTAACTCATCGGGCAAATGCTGCCTACACTGATTGTGATTCAAATGGCGGACATGAGATATAATTGGTGATACTAACCTAAATATGACCGCTGTTTGACGTCTCTATGTTTTCTCAAACATAATAATCTGGAAAATATTCGTTAAGGTCATGTGAAGGGACAAAATAGCATAATGTGAACATTCTTGCGTTCACAGTTTTGCGCGGATAAGTAGCTATAAGTGACGGGCGTAGTTGTTTGATAAATAACATCTAGAAATCAAGTCAATGAAAACAACTTGGGCATGTTTTGAAAGTGTTCTTTCACTGAGCTCTTCAAATTTGTAAATATAAGGATGAGAAGGAAACGTGTCACGCTATCGCAAGTCACGTATCACTTGTTTTGCTGACAAACGACCACGATCCTATTCCTGATTTGAACCCGACTTGCTACTTTAAAACAGCATTTCAACATTTATAAGTTCCCAGAAAAAGCTGGAGTGAAAAAAGTCCTCATGGGAAATAATTTAACAAGTAATCAAGTTCTTGAAGACGCTGAAAATCAAATCAGAGAAGCCTGCGAGATAATTCAACGAGAAGCAACAAGACTTTCTCGTCGATTGTAAACCTCTATGTTGGCGGCCGCCGTTTTACGACAAGTCTTCAAACGCTGACAAAAGATCCAGACTCGATGTTAGCTGCTATGTTCTCCGGGAAGTTCGAGGTGAAACCATCAGAAGACGGAGTTTTCTTTATCGACCGAGATGGGAAACACTTCCGGTTTATACTCGACTATCTCCGCACTAGAAATTAACTTTGCCAAAATGAGCAACATTTCTGGACGAACTTGCGGAAGAAGTTTCGCCAGATCCAAGGGATTCAAGACGAGTTAGTATCTAAAGCACCGAAATATTTTGAAGAATCAGTGATTCTGGCGAATGAAGAACACCTAAGCGTGTTAAATGGTTGGTAGTCTCCAGGAGTTCCCGAGATGGCTTCCAAACTCGAACGTTTCACTCAAAATGTGACACCAAAGGGCCTACTTTCACCATTGTGAAGAGCGGAAATTACATTTTTGGTGGATTCAAGAACTCGTTCAAGACGATTTTTAAAGGCGTGTCAGGCCTACTTAGGCTTGAGGCGTTGTTTTTATGTTTTAGTGACGGTACCGGTAATAGGAAACAAGTTACAATATGTGATAAGAATACATGAAAGTCATATATTTGTACTGCGGAAAATACATTTTAAGCAAATGAAGATCATCGCAGTATATACTCAACTTAAGCAGTTGAGAAATAAGGCCTGAAAAAAATTCAGGCCTGAACGGGAATCGAACCCATGACCTCTGCGAATACCGGTGCAGCGCTCTAACCAACTGAGCTATCAAGCCAACTGGGAGCTGGTCAATTGTGAGTTCCTTATATACCCGTAGATGGAGAAGGTGTGATAAGAATACATGAAAGTCATATATTTGTACTGCGGAAAATACATTTTAAGCAAATGAAGATCATCGCAGTATATACTCAACTTAAGCAGTTGAGAAATAAGGCCTGAAAAAAAAAATTAAGTTATATATATAGAGATGTCTCTTTAGCGAAGGAGGCCCGACGTTGCTGGCGTAAGTATTAGGGCGGCCAGAGTCCCTCCCCCCGGGCCCCTCTCCTAGATCAGACCCTCTCAAAAGAGTGTCAGTTTCAATACCCAAAAAATTATTCAACCACATCATTTGAGGTTTTATCCACATTTTCGAAATATTCTAGTTTTCTTAGTGGAATAATGTTACAAGGGTCATTTTACCCAGTGAGACTGGTGCGTTAACCCAGTTAGAATACGTAATTGTCCAATGTCTGAATTTAGTGCTTATTGAGTATAATGCCTTGTCTAAGATCTTCTAAACATTCTTTAAGTCATTCACATCACCACTTGTCTCGACACTTCACAGCAATTAAAAAATCTTGTAGACATGTATGTTTTACATCTCTTCCCGAAGCTTGAATAATGAGACGCCTGAACAAAACCAATGGCAAGGAAAACCAAAGCCCCATTCACACTTGAGCTTAAACATGTTTTAAAGTAGTTTTGTTAAACAAGGTTTGAAATTATTTTTCTTCATGGTGGCTTCTTAAACCGATGTTTGTCGGTCTTAAACTCAGCACATTGAAAACGCAAGTTAGTAACTACTTGAAACCTATAGGAAAACCAGCTTTCTGATTCACCGTTTATGATTTTCATTGAGTTAAAACCGGTTTAAATACAACATGTTTAATTGTGATACAGCCGCTTTTCCAGCAAATGTATTGATTTATTATTCCAAAAATTATATTTATATTATTCATGTCCTCTAATGCAAATAACAATTCTGAAGCATCGTCTCTGACTCACAAGCAGGCGCCGGTGGATGGGTAAGATGCTCACAAGCGTTCTTGCTCAGCATGGTCAACCCTGGTGGACTGGATCCAACTAACATGCCGCTTTTTAGGAGTCACGAGTATGCCATCGACTATGATGTTATGCTACTTTTTACGACATAGGAAAAGTATGTCGGATAAAAATATTTACCAAAAAATAAATATTTCTTTGCCAGCTTCAAAAATGACAGGGGATTAAATCTAGATAAAACAAAGGATTGTGTTGACAGAAATACCAGAGGTCTAGTATATTCGTTACACGAGGTCACACAGCTCGGGTAATATTCACGGTGAAAATTTGCATATTTGAGCGGTCCAACGAAAAAAATCATTTCTCGAAAACTAAAATATATTTTCACAAAAAAACTACACCACAATTATTAGGACATATTGGGCTACAAAATATGAAAGTAAGAGTGAAAGCAAATTTTGGGTGACTTGCCGCTGTTTGTCTGATGCATGCTGACATTAGCTCATGTTCAACTTAAAAGTTGAACATGAGCTAAATTAGAGCTTAATTAGAACTGGAACGAGCAAAGAGGATGTCACGCAACAATAGGAAATTTCCTTTTTTTGGAAATTTGTAAGTCAAATTGTCCTTACAGACATGTGACTACGTTGTATCGTCCAGAAAGCTGTAGTTCGCAATAGGAACATATTCCGCAGAAAACAGAAACAAGAACCAGGAGTAGAATTGGTGATGACAACGCTATCAAGTCTTTACAGACGTTGAAAATTATATCAAACAAGCTAGTGATATGTTACAACGAGAAGCAGCAAGACTTCGCCAAGAGCAGCAAACAATAGACTCCATGTCGAAGAAGTTGGAACATGTTCACTTTTCTTCTACTATACAACTAAATGTTGGCGGTCATCGCTTTACAACAAGTCTTCAAACGCTTACCAAGGATCCAAATTCGATGCTGGCTGCAATGTTTTCAGGGAAGTTTGAGATGAAACCTTCTGAAGACGGCGCTTTCTTTATCGACCGAGATGGAACACACTTTCGGTTTGTACTCAATTATCTTCGCACTGGGAAATTATCTTTGCCAAAAGGAGCAACATTTCTAGACGAACTTGCGGAGGAGGCTGCGTTCTACCAGATCCAAGGTATACTGGACGAGTTGGTGTCTAAAGCTCCGCAGAATTTCGAAGAATCAGTAATTCTGACGAGTGAAGAACATCGAAGTGTGCTGAGCGGTTGGTTGCCTAAACAAGACGGTAAATGGCAACTTCTGATGCGAGCTTCTCAAGATGGCTTTCAAGCTAAAACCTTCCATTCCAAATGTGACGACAAAGGGCCCACTGTCACCATCGTGAAGAGCGGAAACAACATTTTCGGTGGATTCACTGAAACATCGTGGAGCAGTAAGTGCATTAATTAGTTGTGACAGTTAATTTAAGGTATTTTTGGTCACATTTAGCGGGATTGAATTTAGAGTGGAAAGAAACAACGAGAAGTGAAAAGGAAAATAAAAGGCTGGCTTAAGATCTTTGCAGAAGATTTTAAGTTGAGGAAATCATAATGAAATATTAATAGACTTTCAAACCTTTTCAAATATTGATAGTCAAGCATTGCAAATTATAAACAGGAAATGAACATAAACAATAATTCGTTTAAGACGATTTTAAAAGGTGGGCTTTGTCTACTTTAACACGTTGTTTCTATGTTTTAGCTTAAGTAATAAAAAACAAGTTACAACAATTTAACTTAAAAAGAAGAGGTGTCTCTTTAACGAAAGAGGCTAGACGTCGTTAGCAAAAGTATAAGGGCCGCTAAAGCCCCTCTCCCCAGGTCCCTTTCCTAGATTGGACTCTTTCAAAAGCACATCAGTTTCAATATCTAAAAAAAAATCCAACCACATAATTTCCTTGGAGGAATTATGTTAAAAGGGTCATGTTACCAAGTGAGACTGGCGCATTAACACAGCTGGGATATCTAATTGCCCAGTGTCATGCAGTTACTGCTTGTGTAGTATCATGCACTGTCTAAGATCGTCTAAATAATTTCTTATTTCTGACCGACGACAAAAAAATTTAAAAACCTATAGCAAGGAAAACTGATACCCCATTCACACCAGAGCTTAAACATGTTTTAAAGTAGTTTGTAAAACAAGGTTTCAAAAGGGTTTTCCTTCATAGAAGCTGCTTTAACCGATGTTTTTCGGCCTTAACCTCAGCACATTGCGGGTGTGTAGAAGGGATGGGAGAGGGAGGAGGGCAGTAGTCGGGATCATCGTCGTTTTTTTCGGATATGATGTAAAGCTGGTTTAGAAATATAACAGTTGAATATTATTCCAAAACTTGCATCAATATTAGTTTTGGTTTTTCTTTTCTGAATCAGGTCAGGGTAGCTATGTGCACTGCTCACAGTCATTCCTATTCAGCATGATGAATCCGCAAGCTCCGATTAAAATGTTTCTTGTAAAAGATCGGCAGAGTGCTATTTTCGGTGAATGGGCCATCATTTGGAGGAGGGTGTGACTTACATATATCAAATAACGCAAACACTAGTGGTTTAAGTTACAGTAATCTCGGCCACACGTAGCAGCTTCCCACCGGAGAGCAGAGCACATTCTTCACGGGAGCTGAAAATTTTAATGTGACGGACTAGGAAGTCTTTGGAATCTGCTAATGACAGCCGTCACAAACCTTTAAGAGGTCAGCAGGTTAAACTTCACTAAGATTTGAACGATCTTCTCGGTTATAACTTTTTTTAAAAGGTGAACTTTTATTTTCGTTTTCTACATCAAAGAGTCTTTCCAAGTATGTTCAATTTGGACATTTGGACCGTAAATTGCACAACAGATATTGAAGGAATTTAGTGAGAAAAAGCCGCATTAAATCCCTTTATATCTCGTTGGAGTGTCCCATTCGAATTTAGTTTGTGTGAAGGAAAGACCAGATTTACACACGCCAGTGCAGGAAACGAATAAGCAAACTCTCACAACTTAAAAATAAACAATTTGAATTTACTTACAATTACTTTCCTCGCCTTTTACCTAATGAACAGAGGTAAATCTTCGTTCATGAATTAATCGTCGAAGAGAGTGAATAATACTTTCCGTAATATTATTGACTGTTTTTGAAGAAAACACTGTCATGACAGTCCTTCCAAATAGTTTCGTTGTTTTTTAAAAGTGTACATGCTCTTTTTTTTATTACACGCTCTTTAATTCAGACAGGTTCAGACAATAAGTAAAAATGTTTCTACTCTGAACTATTGGAACTCCCAGCTTATTTTCAGGTGCAAATCAACATTAACAAAGGTGGAGACTGTTACATCGAACTCAATCTTATTTCCTAATTTTAACGATTATTAATTCGCACCGTACCATCTGACAGGTCATTTCCAGCTCTCAGGTCGTATGCATTGGCAATACGCATGTTAGTATGCACTGGAACGAAAATTCAATTATCTATTTCTACCAGAACGTCAAGGATGATGATTTCACTCAATTTTGTTGGGGGGTCCAAATCCGCGGAGGAGGGTCCATATCCGCCAGAGAATTTGAACTGGGCGTCCAAATCCGCTAGGACACCGTCACAAGCACTGGTACAAATTCAAAATCTGTTCAACACTGTTGTTTTTAGTGGATGCCGAAAGCCATTCTATACAATTCCCTAGAGAATGAATGTGTAGAAAAGCCGTAAACGATCCAATTATTTATAGAGAAAGGGGGGTAAGTTTCTCAAGAAATTGTAGAGCTGCGTCGGTGGGAGAGTACAACGGAGTAATTAAGTGTTATTAACTGAGTTGAAAACGTAAATTGGCCACCATAAGAGTTAAAGGCTTACGTTTTGAGCGTTAGCTCTTCTTCAGAGCGATTCAATCACTCCGTGAAATAGATTCCAATCGCTCTGTTCAACGGCATGTGAAAAGCCATAAACGATCCAATTATTTATAAATAGATGAGGGTAAGTTTCTCTAGAAACTGTGGTGCTGCGTCGGTGAAAGAGTATAACAGGGTAATTTATTGTTATCAACTGAGTTGAAAACATAAATGTAACGTAAGATTACAAAGCTCAGTGAGACGTAAAAAAGACAGAAAAAGCTGGCTTAGGATCTTTGGCATAGCAGAAGTTAGGGAAACTGGAGTGAAATATTAGCAGATTTAGTGTAACAAATTTCTTCAAACTTTTCCGAAAGTCAAAGAATAAGTGTCAACAGGAGCCCATCAAGTATGGGCTCCTGGTGTCAAGAACTCGTTCAAGACGATTTTTGAAGGTGTTCTATGCCTACTTAAGGTTGACACGTTATCTATATGTTTTAGTTACGGTAATAAAACCGCTAGTTAAACCGATGTTCGTTGGCCTTAAACTCAGCGTATGATGAAAAAAGTTGGTGATCACTTGAAACTATGGGAAAACCAGCTCTCTAGTTCACCGTTTCTGATTTTCATTGAGTTAAACCCGGTTTAATTAAACATGTTTAATTGTCAGATACAGTCACTTTTTCAGCAAATGCCATTTGCGAAAAAAGCAGTATTGATTTCTTATTCCAAAAATGATATTTAGATTATTCTTGTTCTATAATGCAAAAAAACAATTCTGAAGCATCATCTCTGACTTACAAATAAATGGGTAAGATGCTCACAAGCGTTCTTGTTCAGCATGGTCAACCATAGTGAACTGGGTACGACTAAAATGCCGCTTTTTAAGAGTCACAAACATGCCATACACTGTGTAGCAGGGCATGACTCACATATATCAGGAAATGCAAATATCAATTACGATAGTCACACTATCCTAGGCTACTCGTATCAGTGTCTCACAGGACAGAATGCTAAAACATTCCTCGCGGGAGAAAAACATTTTACGGTAACTATAACAGATTACGAGATGTTTGTAATAAACCAGATATTTCTTCCCACGTAAGAGGCCATAAGAAAAGTAAAATGTCCTCAGAGCTGCTATTTATGTGTTTCATAATCATTACTTTTTGAAAAATGGCCCCTTGGAAAAGTCTTGCAGGTCAGCTTATCGGCTTCACTATTACTCGGTTCTTTATTTCTTGCCAGCTAATAAAGAAACATCTCATCTTAATCTTTAATAGTTGTTAATTACTCCACGCTAAACTCCTCTAGCTCCCCTCGGACTTGATAAGCTAATAATCAGGGAACACAAGGTCAACTCACAGACTGCCTGATCGTTGCTATCATAGTTATTGGAACCGAAGCGGGGCGTCTAACTGTATCCTGTCTTTTTTTTCTTTTTTTTTTTTTCAAACTGTAAAAGAGTGTTGTGTCCTTGAAAACACGCATGGCTTAGTTGAGATCTATGTAGCTGTAACAGAATGTATCGTTTATTTTACTGCATTCTTTGTCTGACTTGCAAGTGTTCATCAATCTAACACCCTTTTAATTTGGACTATGGCTGTACATGTGTTATGTAACTTTTTATTTTTTAGAAGTCAACTATAGACTTTGTTCGGCAGCAACATCGGGCGGTATGTTGGAAGACTTTATAGTATGCTGCCTGGTGTTCTTCTTGGAAACTGGAAGAGACTTGCCATTTCAATCGACATTTTTCACAAATTTTTAACTAAAAGTTACTTAAAAGTAACTTTTAGTGATTAGTCACATAAAAAAGCATTGTGGTTACGGTCACGACTTGCGTCATTGCAAACAGTGTGTACTGCGTCATTAAAATCACGGATTTAATTTTAAAATAAGCATGGCTGTATCCAACATGCTTAGTTGCCATGCAGGAGTGGTAAGAGGGTTCCTTTCCTTTTATGGATATCGTTTGTACTTTAAGTAACCACGAGTAAAAAAGACTCTACGAAGGGTAGAAACAACAGAAATAAGGTCTGGAAGCTCCAGAAGATCACTTCAAAGAGGCTTGCGAAATATTTCAGAAAGAAGCAGATAGACTTCGCTAAAAGCAGGTAGAGATCGACGCTATATCGAAGAAGTTGGATCATGTTCACTTTCCCTCAATTATAGAGCTAAATGTCGGGGGTCATCGCTTCACAACGACTCTTCGAACGCTTACCAAGGATACAAATTCGATGCTGGCTGCCATGTTTTCCGGGAGATACGAAATAGAACGTTGTAAAGACGGCGCTTTCTTCATCAACCGGGATGGAACTCACTTCCGGTTTATACTTAATTATCTTCGTAATGGGGAGTTAATTTTACCAGATGGTGCAACATTTCTCAAAGAGCTCGAAGTTGAAACTAAATTCTATCTGATCCAAGGAATATTGGACGACTTGGTGTCTAAAGACCCGCAGAATTTCAAAGAATCAGTAATTCTGACGAACGAAGAACACCGAAGCGTGCTGAGCGGTTGGTTGCCTCAACAAGACGGCAAATGGCAGCTTCTGATGCGAGCTTCTAAAGAAAGCTATCAAGCTAAAACTTTTCATCCCTAATGTGACAACAAAGGGCCCACTGTCACCATCGTGAAGAGCGGGAACAATATTTTCGGTGGATTCACCGAAATATCATGGAGCAGTAAGTATATTAATTAGTAGTGACAGGATTAAGTAAAGGTATTTTTGGTCGAATTTAGCGGGGTTGAATATAGATTAGAATTTGAAGGATATTACAAAATCCGCAAAATAACAAGAAAGTGGAGAGAGAAAACGAGAAGTGAAAGAGAAAATAAAAAGCTGGCTTAAGATATTTGCAGAAGATCTAAAGTTGAGAAAATCAAAATGAAATATTAATAGATTTAGTTCAATAAATTAAACCCGGTTTAATTAAACGTAATTATGTGTCAGATGTAGCCAATTTTTTAGCAAATGCCATTTGCGGAAAAAGTGGTATGGATTTCTTATTCCAAAAGTTATATTTAGATTATCCTTGTTCTATAATGCAAATGATAATTCTGAAGCATCATCTCTGACTTACAAATAGGTGTCAGTAAATGGGTAAGATGCTCACAAGCGTTCTTGTTTAGCATGGTCAACTATAGTGGACTGGGTAAAACTAAAACGCCGCTTTTTAACTCGTGAATTGCGCGCATGCGCAAGAGCGAGTTATAGATACTATGTGGGGAATGGAATTCGCTCGCTCGATTGGTCGATTCCTGTAATCTTTTTTTAGATTTTAGGCTTTTGAGTGCATTTTATAGTTTTTGGCGAGCAATAAACAGACGAAATGGTGACCTTTTTTGCTAAGAATAGTGGTGGGGTGAAAAAGAAGCCAATGATAATCTTAAAAGAGTTTTTTTTTTTCGTTTAAGTTTCAACAAGCGGCGCCAGCGACTGGCAGGCATGCAAGGATTCACACTGAAATAACAGAACAACCTTCGTTTTTCATAAAATTGTAATTTACGATCCTTGAACTTGAAAACAATCCCAAGATTCATTGAAAATATCACTTACTGCGAAGCGCTCGGAGTTTACAGATGTTCAAAAGCTTTTTCTATTATAGCGTGAGATTGAGGACAAAATTGATCATTACGTTTCGTCGCGTGTGTTTTTCCTGTTTGAAGCAACAAAAGATGCCGGCGACTGACGAAATAACAAGTGAACACGAAAATCAGATAACACCTAAACAAACAATTTTAGCTACCGATTTCAGTGAATTTTTAAAGAAAAATTTTCTTTTAAGTTTTTAAGACAAATTGAAGATTCCATATACATACAACGTACTAAAATGCGAAAGTTATACACCACGAAATTGATAACTATAGTTAACTAGGCCTGAAATGAAATTCTATCTTGTTATTGATTATACGTTGCCTAGCACGTGACTTAAATCTACCCAGGCGGAGATCCAAAATGACGGTGGCAGGCTTGGCTTAATTATATCACTCAAAACTCGTTCCCGTTTGTCTCATTTGATAAAGAGGGAATCGTTAATGTTTTCATTAAGACAGTATTGCCTTGATTTTCTAATATTTACAACGAAAGACAGTAAATTTCACTTTTCACTCACATTTATCTCCAACCTTTTCTTTTGAACCAGAAACAAAAATGATAGACGTTTAAAACACATGACATCATCCACCCTTGTCAAATGTAATCGCATGATCATTTCAATTGTAATGCCTTCTTATCCCAACGTTACTTTGTTTCTTTGCTACATTAGCGAACACTGAACTACTGCTCGTACTCTAGATATGACAATCAACCACAAAATTCCCTAAACCAGATAACATTAAACGTAATCTAAAAAATCATGTGTCAATTCACGAGTTTGCTCATAGAGCACTTTGATTAAGAGTCACGAACATGCCATCGAAGCAGGCCACAGACCGATGTTTGGTGCAGGGCATGACTTACATATTATTGTTGCTATCATATTTATTGCAAACAAAGCGGGGCGTTTGAGGCTGATTTAGAATTGAATAAGTCATTCATGTGGGCGGGCCACTCTGATTTGTGACCATCAGATCATAACTTTCAATATCTAAACTGTATCAAAGCTTAAGTGTCATGGGCGTTCATTGTTTCGTTCTTTTTTTTGGTTTGTTTTGTTTTTTTATTTTTTTGGTTATTTTATGTTGGTTTTTTTGTAACCAATCTTAATAATCGCCCTGATACGACATTAGGAGCAGGCATCTTATTGATACAGGATACAGCGTGGAGTGTTAACAAGATCATACATGACTAAGGAGATATAGCAATGAGTAAATAAAACATTAGAATGAAAGAGGACAGAGAAGTCTCGCGCAGCTCTTAGGTAAGTAATTAACTAAATCTTAAGTATGCTTAAAAGACCATATAATTTTTTTCTGAATAAAAAGCTTATCGACAAATTTATAGATAGCCGTGTATTACAATTCCAAAGAGTAACATAACCATTCGAAAATTGTCTTCTTATGCAACATGAAATTTACGTGGAAAAGAAATTTTTTAGCTGACTACACGTCAATTTATGTGGACACAATATATACTTCCCAATCTTTTTTAAGACCTTCTTTAGAGCGCTTGTCTGTACAAATCAGACAAATCCTAAATTTCGTGGCAAGGGTGAAAAATTCGATTTCTTTCTTATTTTAATATTAGACAGGCAAGACTATAACTGAAATCACTGGATACTTTTTTGGCAAAATATCTTTTTATTTCAGAGAAAAATAAAAATAACAAAATTCCGTTAAAATCGTCATTTTTAGCAGCAAATTATTGCACAAGTTTGAGGGCTTCGTGTTCAAAAACGAATCCCAATCTCGTCTTTTTAACACTCAAATCTTCTTTTTCAACCTCATAAGACCTCACAAAACGATTTTTGTAAACACTGCGTTCCTCTTTGCGTGTAAAATAATTTAACTTCGAAAGCATACATTTCTCTTCAGTAAAAGTACTTTGTGAGTAAAGTTAATTTTCAGCATGTGCTAAACCTTCAAATGGATTAAGCTTTGGGCAGTAGAATTACGAATAGATGTTCTCAATATTACTGTAAAAATTTCTTTGGGCAAATGATTGAGAGCGATACGAAAGCTTTTCAAAGTCCGTTAAAATGCAGTTATTTGACCTTTCGCGGTCAACATTCCAGTCGCGAGTCACACACGTACTTTAATATGATTCAACCCATATGAGGCCGGAAATTGTACACGAGTACACATTTCCAAATGCTCTAACCTCATTTGCGGTAGAAGAAAGATCCAAAGACCATTTACTGTGGTTATCTCGTCGCTCGTCGTATTTATAACGTCCGATGAAACTGCCTGTCAATCTGCGAACTGTCACCAACCTTCGTTATAAAACGTTTGACATCTTTCTGCACTGTGGCATCTTATCCAGCGATTCAGTTGACTGTGAGTGTTGTTCGGTTTGTGGTGCAGTAGATCTGATCGATGCTTAGTGGCACTACACATATGTTGCAGTCAACGCAGTTTTGTATACGGAGAGTCGTCACGCAATGCAAATCATACAATGGAAAGTTATTTTTTAGGGGGTAGGGGAAGGGGAAAGTAAAAAGACGTCACTCTGCTGCTAAGCTTTCTTTAGTTGTTGTGAACATCGAAATCTCTCACATGTAAGTCGCGGAGATCGGGCCTTTGGCTGATACTTGTTGAAAAGCTAAATTTAGTACCTGCTAAAAATAGTAAGCCTTAGTAAACAAAACCTGGTTTATGGTAATTACACGATGCCTATTGTTTTGTTCGCTTAGAGCGGGGCTTCGGACTTTGTTTTTAACAAATACACTAACTTACACGGTCAACTATGTTACATAAAATTGGAAGGTTGTTGTTCGTTCAAGTCGCTTATTGGCGGAGTTTGTGATTACAACACTAGAGATCGAATGCGTGAAACGGAAATTGTTCCTTTACTTTCATGCACCAAGAATAATACGAGTCATGAGTCGGCTTTCAAATTTACCGGTCCTGAAGATGAGATCGACCTTATTTCGTGCCGAGTGCAAATATGTCGGCCCCTCTGTAGTTTAAGGTTTTAAACGGTAGTTGGGTCTGTTAACAGTGGTTAATAGTACCACTCCCTTATGCAAGCCCCACCCATTGGCCACGGAACATAGCACCCCAGCCTCACATAAGCCACACATCCCCACCACCGCGTTTTGTAGCATGGTGTTGTAAAAATGTACAAAAGGTTCTCTTCCGTGCTATTAGGGTATTCCTTGCAATTTTAGAGGAAAGAAAAACGCCCCTAATAAGTACGACAGGCACAGAGCACCAAAATAACAAGAATAATTCCCTGCAATAAATAAATGTATTTTACTGTTTGTCACCAGACAAAGATGACACTATTACAAAAATGTTTAAAGAATAAAATATTTTGTAGGTTCCAAGAGTTCAATTCTGATAGTGCTTAATTATATGAAGTTTTGCCCTTCACCTACCCCCTAAAGTTCCTTTGTCACCGGTATTGCGTGACAATCCAGATACTTAAAGGGCGTACATGTTTGTAGTCAACTCAGTTTAGCATTGAATTAGACTGTTAGATGTAATCTTCTAGTGCATTGTAAACTGAGCAATACTCGCAGTCAACTGAACCGTTGAATAAGATGCCACAGTGAAGAAAGATATCGAACGTTTGACAACGAGATTGTGTTCGACAGGGTTGGTGGTTTCATCGGACGTTATCATTTATACAGACCTAAATACGACGAACGACAAGAAAATCGCATTAAAATGGTCTCTGGATCGGTCTTCTGCGGCAAATGAGGTTAGAGCATTTGGAAATATCTTTCTATGTACATTTTTCGACCTCATATGAGTTGAAACATATTAAAATATGTGACTCGCGACTGGAATGTTGACCGCAAAAGGTCAACTAACTGCATTTTAACGGACTTTGAAAAGCTTTTGTATCGCTCTCAATCACTTGCCCAAACAAATTTTTACAGTTTTATTGAGAACATCTTTTCGAAATTCAACCACCAAAAGCTTAATCCATTTGAAAGAAATCGAATTTTCCACCCTTGCCGCGATATGTTTGATTTTTACAGACAAGCGCTCTTAAGAGCCTCTTAAGAATATAATACTCTTAATGACATTACCTTACCGCAAAATGTTTAGTAACAGTTAAGATACTATCAGTGTCATCAAAAATTAGTCTGCAAATATCTTTCACTGTTTGCCCAGCTCGCCTTGACTCGTTTTCCTTACCAGTCTCTCTCCGAATCATCTTGTTGACACGCAACTCCATGTCGCAACTCTAGGTCGAAAGCTTCCTAAACGAAAATAACAACATTAATTTTAAGTGATAGTTCAGAGGCAGAAACAAAACTATGAGTGAAGCAGATTTAGAAGATAACGATCATCAACATAATCAAGTCTTAACAGACGCTGAGAGCCATATTAAACAAGCTTGCGAGATGTTACAACGAGAAGCAGCAAGACTTCGCCACGAACAGAGAGCTATCGACGCCATGTCGAAGAAGTTAGAACATGTTCATTTTTCTTCAACAATACAGCTAAATGTTGGCGGTCATCGCTTCACCACAAGTCTCCAAACGCTGACCAAAGATCCAAATTCGATGCTGGCTGCCATGTTTTCCGGGAAGTTTGAGATGAAGCCTGCTGATGACGGCGCTTTCTTTATCGACCGAGATGGAACACACTTCCGGTTTATACTCAATTATCTTCGTAGTGGGGAGTTGATTTTACCAGAAGGTGCAACATTTCTGAAAGAACTCAAAGCTGAAGCCAAGTTCTACCAGATCCAAGGGATATTGGACGAGTTGGTGCCTAAAGCTCCGCAGAATTTCGAAGAATCAGTAATTCTGACGACTGAAGAGCACCGAAGCGTGCTGAGCGGTTGGTTGCCTCAACAATACGGCAAATGGCAGCTTCTGATGCGAGCTTCTCAAGATGGCTTTCAAGTTCAAACCTTCCATTCCAAATGTGACAACAAAGGGCCCACTGTCACCATCGTGAAGAGCGGAAACAACATTTTCGGTGGATTCACTGAAATATCGTGGAGAAGTAAGTACATTAATTAGTTGTGACAGGGTTAATTTAAGGTATTTTTGGCCGCATTTAGCGGGGTTGAATATAAGTTTTAATTTAAAGTATACAACGAAATCCGTAAAATAACGGGAAAGTGGAAAGAGACAACAAGAAGTGAAAAGGAAAATAAAAAGCTGGCTTAAGATCTCTGCAGAAGATTTAAAGTTGAGGAAATCATTATGAAATATTAATAGCCTTTCAAACGTTTTTAAATATAGACAGTCAAGCATTGCAAATTGTAAACATGAATAAATATAAACAATAATTCGTTCAAAAGTCGATTTTAAAGGTGGGCTATGCCTACTTAAGGTTGACTCGTTGTTTCTATGTTTTAGCTTAAGTCATAGAAAACAAGTTACAACAAATTAGTTTTAAAAAGAAGAGGTGTCTCTTTAGCGCAGGAGGCTCGACGTTGTAAGCATGAATATTAGGGCTGATAGAGACCCTCTTCCCATGCCCCTGTTCTCGATTGGACTCTTTCAAAAGCACATGTAAGTGTGTAGAAAGGATGAGAGAGGGAGGAGGTTAGTAGTCGAGATCATCGCCGTTTCTTTTTGGATATGATGTACAGCTGGTTTAGAAATATAACAGTTGAACACTATTCCAAAATTTGCATCAATATAAGTTTTGGTTTTTCTTCTCTAAAACAGGTCAGGGTAGCTGGTTGCGCTGCTCACAGTCATTCCTATTCAGTATAATGAATCCGCCAGGAGTGGCTCCGAGTAAAATGCCTCTTGTAAAAGATCAGCAGAGTGCCATTTTCTGTAATAGCAACAGTGGGCCAACATTTGGAGGAGGGTATGACTTACATATATCAAATAACGCAAACACAAGTGGCTCAAGTTACAGTAATCTCGGCAATACGTATCAGCTTCCCACCGGACGGCAGAACACATTCTTCACGGGAGCTCAATATTTTAATGTGACGGACTACGAAGTCTTTGGAATCTGCTAATGACAACCGTCGCCAGCAGGTTAAACTTCACGATGATTTGAACCATCTTCTCGGTTATAACTTTTTCAAAAGCTTAACTTTTATTTCCATTTTCTACATCGAAATACATCATTTTCTTCTGCCTGCAACTAAAGCAAATTACAAGATTCCCGTAGAAACCATACTACACTATCTGACTATGTCTATTGGGGAAATATTTTCGAGCAAAGTTCCACACTTCATTATACATAATGTTCTTGGATCAGAGAAAGCAATGGAAAAACAGTAGATCGCCTTTAATTTGGGATTAAAGCTTTGCATTGTTTAAGAATAGTATTGGGTTATACGGAAAGCTTTCCAGTTGTCTGGCTGACGGAAAAGAAGCCGTCACAAGCACTGAGACAAAAGCTGTTCAACACTTTTACTTTTAGTAGATTCCGGGAGCCCTTCTAAACAATTCGAATTCCTAAGGAAATAAATGTGTAGAAATGCCGTAGACGATCCAGTTATCTATAAACTTTTTTCATTTGTGCACTCGTTTCACCGGTGGAAAAGAGGCGGATGAAACAAAACAAACAAAAATTAGGATTTGGTAGGTTGTTCTTTATGGAACGTAATAAATATACTGTTGACTTGTCGGTTGTGTATTCATACGGATTGTCATACTTTAGATTATGATTCTTGCTGAAAGAAAAAACTGTAAATTCATGAAGCTATTTAACTCATCGGGCAAATGCTGCCTACACTGATTGTGATTCAAATGGCGGACATGAGATATAATTGGTGATACTAACCTAAATATCACCGCTGTTTGACGTCTCGATGTTTACTCAAACATAATCATCTGGAAAATATTCGCTAAGGTCATGTGAAGGGACAAAATAGCATAATGTGATCATTCCTGCGTTCATAAATTTTGCGCGGATTAGTTGCTATAAGTGACGGGTGCAGCTCTTTGATAAATAACATCTAGAAATCAAGTCAATTGAAACAACTTAGGCATGTTTTGAAAGTGTTCTTTCACTGAGCTCTTCGCATTTGTAAGTATTAGGATGAGAAGGAAACGTGTCACGCTATCGCAAGTCACGCATCACTTGTGTTGCTGACAAACGACCACGATCTTATTCCTGAAACAGTATTTCAACATTTATAAGTTCCCAGAAAAAAAACTGGGGAGAAAAAAATTCTGATGGAAAACAATTTAACAAGTAATCAAGTTCTTGAAGACGCTGAAAATTAAATCAGAGAAGCCTGCGAGATATTTCAACGAGAAGGAACAAGACTCTCTAGTCGATTGTAAACTTCTCTGTTAGCAGCCGCCTTCTTCCAAGTCTTCAAATGCTGACAAAAGATTCAGACTCGATGTTAGCTGCTATGTTCTCCGGGAAGTTCGAGGTGAAACCATCAGAAGACGAAGCTTTCTTTATCGACCGAGATGGCAAACACTTCCGATTTATACTCAACTATAGCCGCACTGGGAAATTAACTTTGCCAAAAAGAGCAACATTTCTAGACGAACTTGCGGAAGAAGCTGAGTTTTACCAGATCCAAAAGATTCTAGACGAGTTAGTATTTAAATTACCGGAATATTTTGAAGAATCAGTGATTCTGACGAATAAAGAACACTGAAGCGTGTTAAATGGTCGGTTGTCTCCACAAGAGGGAAAATGGAAGCTTCCATTCCCAGGTTCCCGAGATGGTTTCCAAGCTGAAACGTTTCACTCCAAATGAGACAACAAAGGGCCTACTGTCACCATCGCGAAGAGTGGAAATTACGTTTTTGGAGAATTCGCTGAAATATCGTGGGACAGTAAGTATGTTAGTTGTGACAGGGTTAAATACTGGTATTTTTGGTCACATTTAGCGGCATTAAATAATACATTTTTAGTTGAGGGATATTTCAAAATACCTAAGATAACAAAGCGCAACGAGACAACAAGACGTAATAAAGAGAGAAAAAGCTGGCTTAGGATCTTTGGCATTGCAAAAGTCAAGGAAATTAGAATGAAATATCAGTAGATTTAGTGTAAAAAATTTCTTTAAACTTTCCAAATATTGACACGCATTGCAAATGATAAACAAGATGAACAGTAAGTGTCCAGAACTCATTCAAGACGATTTTTAAAGGTTTGCTATGCCTACTTAAGGTTGACGCGTCATTTTTATGTTTTGGTCACGGTAATAGGAAACAAGTTACAACATGTTAGTTTTATATACAAAAGGTCTCTCTTTAGCGAAGGAGGCTCGACGTTGATAGCAGTAATAGCCCCTCTCACCAGGCCCCTCTCCTAGATTGAACTCTTTCAAAAGTGCATCAGTTTCGATATCGAGAAAAATCCAGGCACATCATTTGAGGTTTTATCCATATTTTCGAAATATTCTAATTTTCTTAGAGGAGTAATGATACAAGGGTCATTTTACCCGGTAAGACTGGTGCGTTAACCCAGCTAGAATACGTAATTGCCCAATGTCTATATTTAGTGCCTGTTGAGTATAATGCCTTGTTTAAGATCAAAACATTCTCTGTTTTTTGATCGACGAGTAATCGATTACGTATGTCAAGAGATATTAAGCTATTCAAATCACCACTTGTCTCGACACTCCGCAGCAATTAAAAGATCTTGAAGACATTTATGTTTTTCCTCTCTTCCCAAAGTTGAAACAATGAGACGCCTGAGCAAAACCAATAGCAAGGAAAATTAAAACCCCATTCACACCAGAGCTTAAACATGTTTAAAGTAGTTTTCTCAAACAAGGTTTGAAATTGTTCTTCTTCAGAGAAACTGCTTAAACTGATGTTTGTCGGCCTTAAACTCAGTGCATTGAAATTACAAGTTAGTGACTACTTAAAACCTATGGGAAAACCAGCTTTCCAGTTCACCGTTTCTGAGATTTCATTGAGTTAAACCCGGTTTAAATAAAACATATTTGATTATGATATGGCCACTTTTTCAGCAGATGTATTGATGTCTTATTCCAAAAAATATATTTCGATTATTCATGTTCTATAATGCCAATAACAATTCTGAAGCAATATCTCTGAATTACAAACAGGCATCAGTAGATTGGTAAGTACAGCTTACATCGGTACCAAAAAGAAGACCAGTATAGGTGCATCGGCTCTACAAAAAAAAATAGCGCGTGAAGCTTATTTGGAAACCACCCTGAAAAAAGCCATGCGCTCAAAAATCGCACCAAGATCTTTTTCCGTTCTTTATTTAATCGAAGTACATGTTTTCAAACTCCAGATGAAAAACAAATATGCTTAAGAATGATTCATTATCGAAGTCTCACAAGCAATGAAATGATCTTTCCCCAGCATCTACTGTACGCAACAAATCGAAATACAGAGAAATTACGAGTACAACATAAAATGGCCCTTGCCTTATTTAAGATAACTCTGTACAGCTTGCAGCTGATTAATCTTATTTTGTTTTGGTACTGATTGATTTAATTAAAGATTTTCCGCTGATTTTTGTGTAATAAAGTGAAAAAAAAGTGAACCAGCTATTACCTTTAGCGTCACCTCTTTGCTTTGAGTGCGAGTAATTTTTCTTCCCGAGTAACAATAAGTGTGGTTACGATCTCAACTTGCGTCATTGCGAATATTGTGTACTACCTCATTTAAAAATCACCAAATTACTTTTAAAATAAGCATGACTGCATTCATCATGCTTTACGGCCATGCGGGAGTCTTAAAGAGTTCCTTTCGTTTTCAGGATATCGTTTGTACTTTAAGTAACCATGAGTAAAAGAGACTCTACGAAGAGGTAGAAACAACAGAAAAAAGGTTCGGAAGCTGCAGAAGATCACTTCAATGAGGCTTGCGAATTATTTATGCAAGAAGCAGATAGACTTCGCTAAAAGCAGGTAGAGATCGACAACATGTCGAAGAGGTTGGAACACGTTCACTTTCCCTCAATTATAGAGCTAAATGTCGGGGGTCATCGCTTCACAACGACTCTTCGAACGCTTACCAAGGATCCAGATTCCATGTTGGCTGCCATGTTTTCCGGGAGGCATGAAATAGAACGTTGTAAAGACGGTGCTTTCTTCATCGACCGGGATGGAACTCACTTCCGGTTTATACTTAATTATCTTCGCAATGGGGAGTTAATTTTACCAGATGGTGCAACATTTCTCAAAGAGCTCGAAGTTGAAGCTAAATTCTACCTGATCCAAGGAATATTGGACGAGTTGATGCCTAAAGCCTTGCAGAATTTCGAAGAATCAGTCATTGTGACGAACGAAGAACACCGAAGTGTGCTGAGCGGCTGGTTACCTCAACAAGACGGCAAATGGCAGCTTCTGATGCGAGCTTCTGAAGAAGGCTTTCAAGCTCAAACCTTTCATTCCAAATGTGACAACAAAGGGCCCACTGTCACCATCGTGAAGAGCGGGAACAACATTTTCGGTGGATTCACTGAAACATCGTGGAGCAGTAAGTATATTAGTTAGTAGTGACAGGGTTAAGTCAAGGTATTTTTGGTCGCATTTAGCGCGGTCGAATTTAAATTATCATTTGAAGGATACTACAAAATCCGCAAAATAACAAGAAAGTGGAGAGAGAAAACGAGAAATGAAGAGAAAAATAAAAAGCTGGCTTAAGATCTTTACAGAATATCTAAAGTTGAGGAAATCAAAATGAAATATTAATAGATTTAGTTTAATAAATTGCCTTCAAATTTTTTTCAAATACTGAAAGTCAAGCATTGCAAATTATAAACATGAATAAACATAAACAATGATTTGTTTGATATGATTTTAGAAGGTGGGCTATGCCCACTTAAGATTAACGCGTTGTTTGTATGTTTTAGCTTAGGTAATAGAAAACAGCTTACAACATATTACTTTCATATACAAAAGGTGTCTCTGTTTTCTGAAAGACGAGAATACGATTACGTATTCTAGAGATTTTAAGCTATTCAAATCACTACTTGTCTCGACACTTTGCAGAATTAAAAAATCTTGTAGACATGTATGTTTTACATCTCGTCCCAAAGTCGGAACAATGAAACGCCTGAGCAAAACCAATAGCAAGGAAAACTAAAACCCATTGACACCACAGCTTATACATGTTTTAAAATAGTTTTGTACAACAAGGTTTGAAAATTGTTGTTCTTCACAGAAGCTGCTTAAACCGATGTTTGTCGGCCTTAAACTTAGCACATTGTAGGTGTATAGAAGGGACGGGGGAGGGAGGAGGGCAGTAGTCGAGATCATCGCTGTTTCTTTTCGGATGTGATCTAAAGCTGCTTCAGAAATGTAGAAGTTGAACATTGTTCCAAAATTTGCATCAATATTTTTGGTTTTCTTCTCTGAAACAGGTCAGGGTAACTACGTGCGCTGCTCGCAGTCATTCCTATTCAGCATGGTGAATCCGCAAGGAGTGGCTCCGAGTAAAATGCCTCTTGTACAAAATCAGCACAATGCTATTTACTGTTATAGCAGCTATGGACCAACATTTGGAGGAGGGCGTGACTTACATATAGTGAATAACGCTAACACAAGCGATTCAAGTTACAGTAATCTCGGCCACACGTATAAGCTTCCCACCGGACAGCAGAGCACATTCTTCACGGGAGCTCGAAATTTTAATGTAACAGACTTCGAAGTCTTTGGAATCTGCTGATGACAACCGTCGCAAACATTTGAGAGGCCAGCAGGTTAAACCTCACAATGATTTGAACGATCTTCACGGTTATAACTTTTTTTGAAAGGTTAACTTTTATTTTCATTTTTTACATCAAAAAGTATTATTGTCTTCTGTCCGCAGGTAAAGCAAAGTACAAGATTCCCGTGGAGACTCATACTACACTCTCAGACTATGTCTATACGGAAATCTTTTCAAGAAAAGTTCCACACTTCATTAAACATTCTGTTTTTGGATAAAGAAAGCAATGGAAAAACAGTAGATTGCCTTTAATTTGGGACTAAAGCTTTGCATTGTTTTAGAATAGCATTGGGTTATACGGAAAGCTTTATAGTTGTCTGGCTGACGGAAAAGAAGCCGTCATTAGCACTGATACAAAATCTGTTCAACACTTTCATTTTATCTATATTTTTTTTTCATTTGTGCACTCGTTTCACCGGTGGAAAATAGCGAGGTGAAAAAAAAATATTAAAAATAGGATTTGTTAGGCCGTTCTTTATGAAACGTAATAAATATACTTCTGACTTGTCGGTGGTGCATTCATGTGAATTGTCAGACTTCCGATTACGATTCTTACTTCAAGAATTAAATTTTAAATTTATGAAGCTATTTATCTCATCGGATGAATGCTGCCTTCCGCACTGATTATAATTCAAATAGCGGGCATAAGATATAATTGGTGCTACTAAATATGACCACTGTTTGACGTCTCGATGTTTTCTCAAACATAATAATCTAGAAAATATTCGTTAAGGTCATGTGAGGGGACAAAATAACATAACGTGAACATTCTTGCGTTTATAGTTTTCATGCAGATAAGTAGCTATAAGCGACGGGCGCAGTTCTCAGTTAATAAATAACATCTAGAAATCACGTCAAATGAATCAACTAAGGCATGTTCTGAAAGATTTATTTCACTTAACTCTTGTAAATCTTGCGATGAGAACGCTGGCTAAAAACTTATTTTAGAATTGGTTTCAAACGTGTCATGCTATCGCAAGTCACGCATCGGTATCGGTATCGCAGAGGTCATGGGTTCAAATCCCGTACAGGCCTGAATTTTTTTCAGGCCTAATTTTCACTACTGCCTAAGTAGTGCATATCACTGCGAGGATCACTTTCATTCATGTCTTTATCCGCAGTTCAAATATATGACTTTCATATATTCTTAACCGTATATTCATCACTTCACGGGTTTATTTAGAACCACCATCATGACCAGCTCCCAGTTGGCTTGTTAGCTCAGTTGGTAGAGCGCTGCACCGGTATCGCAGAGGTCATGGGTTCAAATCCCGTACAGGCCTGAATTTTTTTCAGGCCTAATTTTCACTACTGCCTAAGTAGTGCATATCACTGCGAGGATCACTTTCATTCATGTCTTTATCCGCAGTTCAAATATATGACTTTCATATATTCTTAACCGTATATTACTTGTTTTGTTGACAAACGACCACGCATTTATACCTGGTTTGAACCCGACTTGCTACTTTGAGACAGCATTTCAACATTTGTTGGTTCTCAGAAAAAAGGCAGGGTGAGAAAAATCCTTATGGAAAATAATTCAACAGGCAATCAAGTTCTTGAAGACACTGATAATCAAATCAGAGAAACCTGCAAGGTATTACAACGAGAAGCAACAAGTCTTCGCCATGAGCAGAATTCGAAAGCTATCGACGCCATGTCGAAAAAAGTAGAGCACTTTCATCTCTCGTCGATTGTAAACCTCAGTGTTGGCGGCCGCCGTTTTACGACAAGTCTTCAAACGCGGACAAAAGATCCAGACTCCATGTTAGCTGCGATGTTCTCCAGGAAGTTCGAGGTGAAACCATTAGAAGAAGGAGCTTTCTTTATCGACCGAGATGGGAAACACTTCCAGTTTATATACAACTATCTCCGCATTGGGAAATTAACTTTGCCAAAGGGAGCAACATTTTTAGACGAACTTGCGGAAGAAGCTGAGTTTTACCAGATCCAAAGGATTCTAGACGAGTTAGTATCTAAAGTATCGGAATATTTTGAAGAATCAGTGATTCTGACGAATGAAGAACACCGAAGCGTGTTAAATGTTTGGTTGTCTCCACAAGAGGGCAAATGGAAGCTTCTATTCCGAGGTTCACGAGATGGCTTCCAAGCTCAAACGTTTCACTCCAAATATGACAACAAAGGGCCTACTGTCACCATCGTGACGAGTGGTAATTACATTTTTGGAGGATTCACCGAAATATCGTGGAACAGTAAGTATGTTAGTTGTGACAAAGTTAAATAATGGTAGTTTTGGTCGCATCAAGCGGCATAAATATGCATTTTTAGTTGAAGGATTTTGAAATACGCGAGATAACAAAGCGCAACGAGACGTAATTAAGATGGGGAAAGCTGGCTTAGGATCTTTGGCGTTGCAGAAGTACAGGAAACTAGAATGAAATAGTAGTAGTCAGATTTAGTGTAAGAAATTTCTTCAAACTTTTCCAAATATTGACACGCACTGGAAATGATAAACAAGATGAACAATAACTGTCAAGAACTCGTTCACGTCGATTTTTAAAGGTTTGCTATGCCTACTTAGGGTTGACGCGTTATTTTTATGTTTTAGTCACGGTAATAAGAAACAAGTTACAACATATTAGTTTTATATACAAAAGGTCTCTCTTTAGCGATGGAGGCTCGACGTTCTGGGCGCCTAGGTCCCTCCCCCAAGCCCCTCCCCTGGATCAGACCCTTTCAAAAGCACATCAATTTCAATATTCGAAAAATATCCAACCATATCATATGAGGTTTTACCCATATTTTCAAAATATTCATTTTTTCTTAGAGGAAAAATGTTAAAAGGGTCACTTTACCCAGTGAGACTAGTGCATTAACCCAGCTAGAATACATAATTGCCCAAAGTCTAAATTTACTCACCCTTGTTGAGTATAATGCTTTGTCTAAGATCGACTAAACATTCTCTGTTTTCTGACCGACGAGTAAACGATTACGTCTGTCAAGAGATATTAAGCTATTCGAATCACCACTTGTCTCAACACTTCGCAGCAATCAAAAAATCTTGTAGACATGTATGTTTTGCATCTCTTCTTAAAGTTGGAACAATGAGACGCCTGAGTAAAATCAATAGCAAGGAAAACTAAAACCCAATTCACACCAGAGCTTAAACGTGTTTTGAAATTATTTTTCTTAATAGAAACTGCTTAAACCGATGTTTGTCGGCCTTAAACTCAGCGCATTGAAAATACAACTGATCATGAGTTAGTGACTACTTAAAACCTATGGGAAAACCAGCTTCGTAGTTCACTGTTTCTGATTTTTATTGACTTAAACCCGGTTTAAATAAAACATATTTAATTATGATAAAGCCGCTTTTTCAGAAAATGTATTGATTTCTTATTCCGAAAATTATATATAGATTATTCTTGTTCTATAATGCTAATAACAATTCTGAAGTATCATCTCTGACTTAAAAACAGGTGCCAGTGGGTGGGTAAGATGCTCACAAGCGTTCTTGTTCAACATGGTCAACCCTGGTGGACTGGGTCCAACTAGAATACCACTTTTAATTTGAGAGTCACGAACCTGCCATCTACTGTAAATCAGGCTATGGACCGAGTTTGGTGCAGGGCATGACTTACATATATCAGGAAATGCAAATATCAATTATGATAGTCACACTATCTCAGGCTGCTCGTACCAGTGTCCCACAGGACAGAATGCTAAAACATTCCTCGCGGGAGAAAAACATTTTACAGTTACAGATTACGAGGTGTTTGAACTCCACAAATAACAAACCAAATATTTCCTTCCCATGTAAGAGGCCATAAGAAAAGCAAAATGTCCTGAGAGCTGTAATTTATGTGTTTCATAATTATTACTTTTAGAAAAAAGCCCCTCGGAAAAGTCTTGCAAGTCAGCTTATCGGCTTCACCATTATTCGACTTCTCATTTCTCGCCAGCTTATAGAGAACCATCTCGCCTTAATCTTAACATGGCCAACTAATTACTCCACCCCATCCCCCTCGCTCCCCTTCGCACTTGATAAGCGAATAATCAGGGAACACAGGTTTGACTCACAGACTGCCTTATCGTTGCTATCTTATTTATTGGAACCAAAGTGGAGCGTTTGAGGCTGATATAGAATTGAATCAGTCGTTCATGTGGGAGGGCCGCTCTGATTTGTAACTATGAGATCATAACTTTTAATATCAAAACTGCACCGTTCTTTTGTTTTGGTTATTTTGTTTTTTTTGAATTGTTTTGTTTTGTTGGTATTTCGAAGATCTAAACCTTTTTAACGGATAACTGTGAAAGAGTGTTACGTCCTTTAAAACACGCATCAAGGATGGCGTAGTTGAGATTTATGTAACAATAACAGAATGTATCGTTTATTTGACTTCATTTCTTTGTCTGACTTTTCTTTGGCAAGTGTTCATCAATCTAATTCCCTTTTAGTTTGAGCTATGGCTGTACATGTTTAATGTAACTTTTTTAATTTTAGAACTCAATCATAGACTTAGTCTTATTAACATCAGGCGGTACGTACCTACATCCATTTTAATAAAAATTTGTCACAAATTTAAGAAACTTTTTAGTCGTTAGTCACTTAAAAATAGTAAAGCACAAGATCTAAAAGCACAATTTCTCAAAAGCTCCTTTTTAAATCTTAGTTTAAGAATTAATCACTTGCGTGAGATGCATTGATAGCTTTTATAACCGGACTGATGACTGAAGGTCGATGTTACATGTCTTGGTTTTTTCGGTAATATGGTGGTAATTGCCACATAAACATTTCTTGAAGTAAATTTAAGGGCATTTATATAAATCAGATTGAAGTGATGGGATTTTTTTGGTACAAATAATTATTACGGTGTTTAATTTTTTTTTAATTATTTAATTTTCATTTGTCATGTTGAGTCGCCATAATCCACCGCTAGTGGAATCGACTCATCTCATATGTGTGTCTCTTGTTTCCTTCAAGCAGAATTCGCCATCTTAATGTGGCACGTGTATTAAGCGTAATTAGGCGTAAATAAAAAGATAGGAAGAATCAGACTAGAAAGACAAAGGGAGGTGACACGCTGTGACCACGCTCTGCTCGATCTTTACGTCCTGTCTGATCCTTTGTGATTTTCATGAAGAGTGTGAGTACAACTTCGCAACCATTGTTTGGTTCCGCTACACAACGTGTTCTTGTCACGCAATGATTGCCTTTGCGTGACGACACGAACAAAGGCAGTCAAGTTATGAACGTATATAGCTTACATCAGTACCAAAAAGAAGAGGACCGTTATAGATGTAACAGCTCTAGTAAAAAATTAGCGCGTGAAACGTGTCAGGAGACCACTGCAACAGAGCCGTGCGCTCAAAAATGGCATTAAGATCTTTTCCCGTTCTTTGTCAATCGAAGTAAATCTTTCAAACTCCAGATGAAAAAAAAAATCAAAAATCTGCTTAAGAATATTTCATTATCGAAGTCTCACAAGCCATGAAAAGATCTCTCCCCAGCTGGTTTACGCAGCATATCGAATTCTGATTAATTACGAGTGCGACATAAAATGGACCTTGCTTGATGTAAAATAACTTTGTACAGCCTCATCAATGTTATTTTATTTTTAGGTCTTGATAGATTTAATCGCAGGTTTTGCACTTTTTTCCGGAAAAAAAAAGAAAAGGGAGAAGATGAAGAGCGACATAGATTACAATTAAAAAGCCAGTTACCCGTTGATCATGAACCCAATTTGGGGAGGCTGAGATATGCTCTGGATTTAGCCCTTGGCCTGGCTCAGTCTAGACATCATTCAAAATGAACCAGCTATCACCTTTACAGGCACGTTTTTACTCTGAATGCGAGTAATTTTTCTTCCCATAAACAAGTAGTGTGGTTATAGTCTCAAGTTGCGCCACTGCGAACAGTTTGTACTACGTCATTTAAAAATCACGAAATCAATTTTAAAATAACCATGACTGCATTCATCATGCTTTACGGCCAAGCGGTTGTGTCAAGAGAGTTCCTTCGTTTTCAGGATATCGTTTGTACTTTAAGTAACCATGAGTAAAAGAGACTCTAGGAAGGGGCAAAAACAGCAAAAACAAGGTCTGGAAGCTGCAGAAGATCACTTCAAAGAGGCTTGCGAAATATTTCAGCGAGAAGCAGCTAGACTTCGCCAAGAGCAGGTAGCGATCGACGCCATGTCGAAGAAGTTGGAACATGTTCACTTTTCCTCAACTATACTGCTAAATGTCGGGGGTCATCGCTTCACAACAAGTCTTCAAACGCTTACCAAGGATCCAAATTCGATGTTGGCAGCCATGTTTTCCGGGAAGTTTGAAATGAAACCTAGTGAAGACGGCGCTTTCTTCATCGACCGAGATGGAACACACTTCCGGTTTATACTTAATTATCTTCGCAATGGTAAGTTGACTTTACCGGAAGGTGCAACATTTCTGAAAGAACTTGCAGATGAAGCTGACTTCTACCAGATCCAAGGAATTCTTGAGGAGTTGAAGCCTAAAGCACCGAAAAATTTTAAAGAATCAGTGATTCTGACGAACGAAGAGCACCGAAGCAAGCTTATTGGTTGGCTGCCTCAATACGATAAATGGCATCTTCTGTTCCGAGCATCTCGAGATGGCTTCACAACTCAAGCATTTCACGCCAAATGTGATGACAAGGGACCCACGGTTACCATTGTGAAAAGTGGAAACAATATTTTTGGAGGCTTCACGGAAAATTCGTGGGGAAGTAAGTAAATAAATTTATGCAACATTTGAAAGGTTGAGTGTGTACGATAAGATGGCGATAATGAAAAGCTGCTTTAGGGATGTTGAGTTTACATATAAGTTATTCCAAAATTTGCATCGATATTATTTTTGTTTTTTTTTTCTGAAACAGATCTGAGAAGCTACATGTATTGCTCTCAGTCATTCTTGTTCAGCATGGTGAATCCTTTTGGAGTGGTTCCGAGTAAAATGCCTCTTGTAAAAAATCAGCAGCATGGCATTAACTGTAATAGCAGCTATGGACCAACATTTGGAGGAGGGCACGACTTACATATATCAAATAACGCAAACATAAGTGGTGCAAGTTATAGTAATCTCGGCCGCACTTATCAGCTTCCCGCCGGACAGCAGAACGCATTCTTTACGGGAACTCAAAATTTTAATGTGACGGACTACGAAGTCTTTGGATTCTCCTGCTGAGAGCCGTCACAAACATTTCATAAACCAGCAGGTTAAAATTCACAATGATTTGAACTATCTTTTCGGTTATAACTTTTTTGAAAGGTTAACTTTTATTTTCATGTTTTAAATCAAAAAGCTTCATTTACTTTTGTCCGGAGCTAAAGCAAAGGACAAGATTCCCGTAGAAACCCACTCCACAATATCAGACTATGTCTATTCGGAAATCTTTTCAAGCAAAGTTCCACACCTCATTATACATACTGTTATTAGGTAAAGAAAAGCAGTGGTAAAACAGTAGATTGCCTTTGGGGTTACAGCTTCATTTTACTGAATAGTATTGGGTTATAGTATTGGATTATACGGAAAGCTTTCCAGTTGTTTGGCTGACGGAGAAGACGCCGTCACAAGCTCTGATACAAAATCTATTCAACACTCTTATTTATAGTGGATAGCGAGAGCCATTCATTATAACCAATTTCCCAGAGAATAAATGTGTAGAAAAGCCGTAAACGGTCCAATTATTCATAAAATTTTTTCATTTATGCTCTCGCTTCACCGGTGGAAAAAAGCTGGTTGAAACAAAACAAACGAAAAATAGGATTTGGTAGGCCATTGTTTACGGAAAGTAATAGATATACTGTTGGTGGTGAATTCATGCGAATCGTCAAACTTTTGATTACGATTCTAGCTAAAAGAATAAAGTTTTCAGTTCATGGAGCTATTTAACTCATCGGATGAATGCTGCCTACACTGATGGGCGTGATACTAACCTAAATATGACCGCTGTTTGACGTCTCTATGTTTTTTCAAACATAATAATCTAGAAAATATTCGTTAGGGTCATGTGAGGGGACAGACAGCGTAATGTGTACATTCTTGCGTTCATGGTTTTCATGATAAGAAGATATAAATGACGGGCGCAGTTCTTTAATAAATAAAATCTAGAAATCACGTCAAATAAATAAACTAACGCATGTTCTGAAAGTGTTCTTTCACTGAGCTCTTCGCACTTGTAAATCTTGAGATGATAACGCTGGCTGAAAACGCGTTTTTGAATAAATTTAAATGTTTCGAACATGTCACGCGAGTCACGCGAGTCACGCGTCACTTGTCTTGTTGACAAACGACCACGCATTTATTCCTTTTTTGAACTCGACTTGCTACTTTGAAGCAGCATTTGCTGGGGCCTTTCTTCATGGAGGTGGGGGACCCCAGGTAGGTGAGGTAACCCGCCTAGCCGTGGTCGAAAAATAAAACGCGTTTACATGCAATCTTACAACCCCGGGGTGCTAGGGTGAGGTTTCTTGAGGTTGTTGTTGTGCTTGCAATTAAGGAGTTTGAGCAGAGGCATCCCAAGCTCACATCTCGAAAAAGACGAAAGATTAATTCTCGGACACATCTATATTTATTCACACGCTGTGTTACGCGGTGTTTAGTTTCGCGAGGAACCGTTCCTTTAATACGTTGTACGGAATAGTTTGGGAAACCAAATATGGTCGATTTACAACGCTAAATATTCCGAACTGTGAACATTTTACACTCCTTGTGTGTTCGTTGCGGTTTCTGGTGATTTCTTCCATGAGACGACTAGGAATGTACAAAGTTTTAAAACATACATGTTTCGCTTTTCAGCTTTTTGCCATGAACGCTACCTCGGCCAGGCGGGTTACCCCACCTTAACACGTTTACATGGCAAATTGTCACCCTGGCTGACAGGGTTACCCTACCTGGCGGACCGGGCAACCCACCTGAGCGGGTCAACCCACCTATCATGTAAACGTGACCAAAATGAAATAAGAAATTATAGGGACAGGCGGGTTACCTCGTCTTCCTGGGGTCCCCCACCTCCATGTAAACAGGCCCTTAGTTCTCAGAAAAAAGGTAGGGTGAATAAGATTCTTATGGAAAATAATTTAACAGGCAATCAAGTTCTTGAAGACGCTGAAAATCAAATCAGAGAAGCCTGCGAGGTACTACAACGAGAAGGAACAAGACTTCGCCAGGAGCAGAAAGCTGTTGAAACCATCAGAAGACGGAGCTTTCTTTATCGACCGAGATGGGAAACACTTTATACTCAACTATCTCCGCACTGGGAAATTTTGAAGTTAAAACTTTGCCAAAGGGAGCAACAGTTCTAGACGAACGTACGGAGGAAGCTGAGTTTTACCAGATCCAAGGGATTCTAGACGAGTTAGTATCTAAAGTACCGGAATATTTTGAAGAAATAGTGATTCTGACGAATGAAGAACACCGAAGCGTGTTAAATGGTTGGTTGTCTCCACAAGAGGGAAAATGGAAGCTTCTATTCCGAGGTTCCCGAGTTGGTTCCCAAGCTGAAACGTTTCACTCCAACAAAGAGCCTACTGTCACCATCGTAAAGGGTGGAAATTACATTTTTAGAGTATTCACTGAAATTTCGTGGGACAGTAAATATGTTAGTTGTGACAGGGTTAAATGATAGTATTTTTGGTCGCATTTGGCGGCATTAAATGTACAATTTTAATTTGAAGGATATTTCAAAATAGGCAAGATTACAACGCACAACGAGACAATCAGACGTGAAAAAGAGAGAAAAGCTGGCTTAGAATCTTTGGCATTGCAGAATTTAAGAAACATTAGTAGATTTAGTATAGAAAATTTCTTCAAACTTTTCCAAATATTGACACACATTGCAAATCATAAACAAAATGAACAGTAATTGTCAAGAACTCGTTCCAGACGATTTTTAAACATGTTAAAGGTGTGCTACGCCTACTTAAGGTCCAGGACGCGTTATTTTTTATGTTTTAGTTACGGTAAGAATAAACAAGTTACAGCAAATTAGCTTTGTAGGCATTGTAGGCGTAAGTATATGAGAGCGGTTAGAGCCCCTCCCCCAGGCTCTTCTCGCAAATTGGACCCTTTCAAAAGCACATCAATCACCAACATATATAAAACCACATCGTTTGAGGTTTTATCAATATTTTCCAAATATTCTTATTATCTTAGTGGAATAATGTTAAAAGGGTCATGTTACCCAATGAGACTGATGCTTTAACACGGCTGGGATATATATGTAATGTCTCAATGTCTGAATTTAGAGCTTTTTGAGCATAATGCCTCGTCTAAAACATTCTCTGTTTTCTGACCGACGAGAAAACGATCACATATGTCTAGAGATATTAAACTATTCAAATCATCACTTAACTCGACACTTCGCAGCAATTAAAAAATCTTGTAGACATGTATGTTTTACATCTCTTCCCAGAGTTGAAACAATGAGACACCGGAGTAAAACCAATAGCAAGGAAAACTAAAACCTCATTCAGACCGGAGCTTAAACAAATTTTAAGGTATTTTTGTTAAACAAGGTTTGGAATTATATTTTTTCATAGAGGCTTTTTGAACCGATGTTTGTCGGCCGTAAATTAACTCAGCGCACTGAAAATACAACTTAGTGACTACCTGAAACCTATGGGAAAACCAGTTTTCTGGTTTACCGTTTCTGATTTTCATAGAGTTAAACCCGATTTAAATAAAACATGCTTAATTGCGAAACAGCTGCTTTTTCAGCAAATGTATTGATTTCTCCGTCCAAAAATTATATTTAGATTATTCATGTTCCCTAATGCAAATAACAATTCTGAAGCATCATCTCTGACTTACAAACAGGTGCCAGTAAATAGGTAAGATGCTCACAAGCGGACTGGGTCCAACTAAAATGCGGCTTTTTAAGAGTCACGAGCATGCAATCTACTGTGAAGCAGGCTATGGACCGACGTTTGGTGCAGGGCATGACTTACATACATCAGGAAATGCAAATATCAATTATGATAATTACACTTTCCTCGACTACTCGTACCAGTGTCGCACAGGACAGAATGCTAAAACATTCCTCGCCGACGAGAAACAGTTACAGATTACAAGGTGTTTGGACTTCACAAAAACAAACCAAGTATTCCTTCCCATGTAAGAGACCATAAGATGAGTAAAATGTCCTCGGAGCTGTATTTTATGTGTTTCATAATCATTACTTTTAAAAAAGGGCCCCTTGGAAAAGTGTTGCAGGTCAGCTTATCGACTTCACTTTTTTTCGACATCTCATATCTCGGCAGCCAATATAGAATAAGGAACCATCTCGCGTTAATCTTGACATGGCCAACTAATTACTCCACCCCACCCCCCTGTTCCCCCTCGCACTTATTGTTGTTATCACATTTATTAGAACTAAAGCGGGGCGTTTGAGACTGATTTATAATGGTAATTGAACTGAGAGGAGTGCAATTTGGGCTGAAATCATACGCGTGATTTCAAAATCGAATGAGCGCGCAGCGCGAGTTCGATTTGAAATCACAAGCATGATTTTAGACCAAAATTGCACGACACGAAATTCAATTACCACTTTATTACATCTATTTTGAAATCGCCCAAACACAGGACTTGGTCAGTTAAAATATTTTATTGATGCAGTGCTGAGCCGGTCTGAAATTAAATTCATCTATTTTCTGGGGTGGAAAAAGTAAGAGTTGGTCAACTGTCGACAAAAGTTGCAAAATTTGCCACATGATACTCTTTGTCTTTCATTTTTCTGCAATTTGATCGGTTACTTTGAACAAGCCTTCAAATCTGATTTGCTGTTTTGTTTTTAGTGTAGCCTGCTCATTGGCTGGGAAAAAGATGCGATTTAAAGGAAAAAATGGTGCAATTTGTGAATAAATCGCATCAATTAGAGCCAATCAGATTACAGGGACCACCAGTGATTTCAAAATGGGTGTAATAAAGAACTGAATCAGTCGTTCATGTGGGCGGGCCACTCTGATTTGTGACCATCAGTTCATTACTTTTAATACCTAAACTGCATCAAAGTTTAAGTGTCATGGACGATCAATGTTTCGTTGCTTTTTTTGTTTTTTTGAATTGCTTCTTTTTTTTTATTAAGATCTTAACGGATCCTTCTTAACAGATAACTGTATCCTGTCTTTTTTTAGTAATTTAAAACTGTAAAATAGTGTTACGTCCCTGAAACACACACATTTAGGATGGCTTAGTTGAGATCTATGTGGCTGTAACAGAATGTATCGTTTATTTTATTTCATTTCTTTGTCTGACTTGTAAGTGTTCATCAATCGAATTCCCTTTGAATTTGGACTATAGCTGTACATATCTAATGTAACGTTTTATTTTTTAGAAGTCAACTATAAACTTAGTCCGGCAATAACATCAGGTGGTATGTTGGAAGACTTTCTGGTATGCTGCCTGGTGTTCTGCCTGGAAACTGGATGAGATTTACATCCATTTTAATCGAAATTTTTCATAAATTAAAGAAACTTTTTAGTTGTTAGTCACTTAGAATAGTTAAGCGCAAGATCTAAAAGCGAAACTTCTCAGAAGCCTCTTTTTATACCTTAGTTTAAGAATTAATCACCCGCGTGAGATGCATTGACAAGTTTTACAACCTGATGACAGAAGGTCGATGTTGAATGTCTTAGTTTTTCTCTGGTAATATGGTGGTAATTGCCACAGGAGCATTTCTTGGAGTAAATTTAAGAACATTTATACTAATCAGATTGTAGTGATGGGATTGTTTTGTACGGTATTTTTTTTCTCTTTTTTTTTTTGTCGTGTTGTGTCACCATAATCCGCCGCTAGTGGAATCAACTCATCTCATACGTGTGTCGCTTCTGGTTTCTTCAAACATAATTCACCATTTTAATGCAGCATGTGTATTAATTAAGCATAATTAGGCGTAACTAAAGTAATAAGAGTCCGACAGGAAAGACAAAGAGAGGTGTCATGCTCTAACCACGCCCTGCTCGAGCTCAAGTTGCATCATGTTTGATCTCTTTGTGGTTTTTATGATGAGTGAGAGTGAAAAAGTGGGTAGTCCTCTTTGCTTCCGTAACACAACGTTTTATTGTCACGCAATGGCTGCCGTTGCGTGACGAGACAAACAGAAGAGAGGATTTGACTCTTGAAAGGATGAAGGGCCATAACGGGAAAGGTGTGAGGTGCATTGGGGCTAGATAGGTTTACGAGTGAAAGATCATGGGATGAATACGTTTATTAAGTTGCCGCCGCTTGTGGAGAAGGAACGTCTCAGTAAGCGTTGTTTTGAACGCGTATAGGTTACAACAGTGCCAAAAAGAGTAAGACCGGTATAGGTGTGTAACCTCTAGAAAAAATTTAGCGCGTGAAGCATGCTTAGAAACCACCCTGATCAAAGCCGTGCACTGAAAAGTCGCGTCAAGATCTTGTTCCATTCTTTCTCAATCGAAGTAAATCTTTTCAAACTCCAGATGAAAAAAAAATATATGCTTAAGAATATTTCACTATCGAAGTCTCACAAGCAATGATCTTTTCCCAGCAAATCGAAATTCAGATTAAATACGAGTGCGATATAAAATGGCCCTTGCTTCATGTATAATAACTCTGTACAGCCTGATTAATGTTATGTTTTTATACATATCTTGAAAGATTTCATCGAATATTTTTCGTGAAGGTGAAGAGCAACATAGATTTCAATTTTAAAACGCCACCACGAACCCGTTAATCATGAACCCAATTTGGGGAGACTATGATTTAATTTGGATTTCGGCCTGGCTCAGTCTTGATGTCATTTAAAATGAAACAGCTATCACCTTTAGCGGCACGTCTTTGCTTTGAGTGCGAGTAATTTTTCTTCCCGTAAACAAGAATTGTACAGTGTGTACAGCGTCATTTGAAAATCACAAAATTACTTTTAAAATGAGCATGACTGTATTCATCTCCTACGGTCATGCAGGAGTGTTAAGAGAGTTCCCTTTGTTTTCAGGATATCGTTTGTACTTTAAGTAACCATGAGTAAAAAAGCCTATGCGGAGGGGCAGAAACAACAGAAACAGGGTTTGAAAGCTGCAGATCAGATCACTTCAAAGAGGCTTGCGAAATATTTCAGCGAGAAGCAGCTAGACTTCACCGAGAGCAGGAAGGAATCGACGCCATGTCGAAGAAGTTGGAACATGTTCACTTTTCCTCGACTATACAGCTGAATGTCGGGGGCCATCGTTTCACAACAAGTCTTCACACACCTACCAAGGATCCAAATTCGATGGTGGCTGCCATGTTTTCCGGGAAGTTTGAAATGAAACCTAGTGAAGACGGCGCTTTCTTCATCGACCGAGATGGAACTCACTTTCGGTTTATACTTAATTATCTTCGCAATGGTAAGTTGACTTTACCAGAAGGTGCAACATTTCTGAAAGAACTTGCAGACGGATGAAGCTGAGTTCTCCAGATCCAAGGAATTCTGGAGAAGTTGAAGACTAAAGCACCGAAGAATTTTGAAGAATCAGTGATTCTGACAAATGAAGAGCACCGAATCAAGCTTCATGGTTCGCTGCCTCAGTATCGCCTCATGTAAAGTAATCCGGATTCCGGAATCCAGGAAATTTTTGCTGGTGGAATCTGGAATACTGGGCATTGGAATTCAGAATCCAGCTTTTGGAATTCAGAATCCCGCTAAGGAATGAATCCAGAATCTATTTGCATAAAATCCATTTAGAATCGTATTAATGGCTTTCGCGCGCATACATGCAACTACGGTCACGCTAAAATGCAGACTGCAGACCGTGCAGAACACGCAGACCATTCACACCATTCAGACCATGCAAACCGCGCTCATTTCGCAAGAGAATTTCGATTGTTACAGCTCGCGAGACACTGACAAATTCACTCACGATCTATCAGCCGACTGACTTCGAAACTGACATGGCCAAAGTTTCCTACTAGCCATGAATCTGAGCAGTCTTCTACTCCGATTCAAAAACCTTATTTCCTAGTAAAGTTCAATTCTAGCTTGCAGCACTCTATTTACTGTAGCGTTCGTTGAGCTGTTTTGTGAATATCGTGGTAATCATTTGCTTCGTCAACGCAGCACATCCCTTACCTCTGAACCAGCGTCGCTGTCTACAAAAATTGCATCTGCAAAACATCTTGCCGGGTGGGGCTAATCTCCATGTGCTCGAAAAACTTGAGCCTGCGATTGCTGGTTAACGTTAGCTCGAAATAATCTCGTAAAATTTCGTCATGTGGTGTCCGAAAATCGGAATCAGTTCTAACGTTACCAAGGGTAAGAAAAAGGTGTATACACCTTAATCATATGTAAACCACAGTTAAAAAAAACAAACAAACAAAAAAGTTGCACAGTCTGCATGGTCTGCGCGGTCTGCTCAGTCTCCATGGTCTGAGGTCCGTGTTTTATCATGACCGATGCAACCACCGTAGAGTGCAGTTCACTCACGTGGTCTATGGGTGTGCAAATTTAGAGGGATAGAAGAAATTGCTTAGAAAACAAAAGCGTTCAAATCCCACAGGATTTGCTTGCAACACCAACATGGCGACGGACCACACGTTTCCAATTACGACAAACTTTGAACAAAGATATATGGATATTTATGGGAGCCAGGAAAGGTCTATTTCCAGGTCGAATTTATCGGTTTAACGTAAACTGCTTTCTTTGATATTTGGCAGTCAGAATAAAAAAATTTAAGATTTCATATGGCATCATATCTCAGTGCGAATAAAATAAGATACTACAAGATTTTAGGGTAAAAAATTTTCTAGAAAAGAAAATAGCGGCGGGCCACCTTAAACCTTTATAGCCATTGCTCTGAAGAATTCATAGCCGACGTAATGGGACTTGACTTGGCTAACGTTTTAAAGAAAAAAGGAAGTATAGAAAAGAGAATTTGTTAGTTTTGGAAAATTACCGTGTAAATGCAGATCTTTCGCGATTTTGCAAAGGTTTAAGTTTTTAGTTGAGTTGGTTGAACACCGTTTCATGCCGGCTTCAGTAAGATTAGTATAATTGGACTTTTTATGCAACAGGCGTGCAGGATGGATGCCACGGCAGACCAAGTTTGTGTACAATTATCAAAGGAGTCTCGGAAAAGAAAGACTTGTATCCTATGAGTAACACCGCTTCTAAGCTTATTGCCACTGTAGAGGTTAGGCTCCAAATCATCACACAACCTATTTAAAACCCTTTGAAACTAAATTAAATCACTTTTTCGTTTTATTGTGTACATTTCTGAAATATTTTCACTGTTAAAATCCTGTAGAATTTCACCGATTAAATAGCCTGGAAGAGTGAAGACTACCTCTCGACTTATACCAGCTTATCCCTTTCATTCCATGATATCACCAGATAATGACCATTGGTTTATTTTATTACATGTCCTTTTAAGCTTTTGTAATGTGCAATGATCATCCTGAGTCTATCCACGTATTTAAACTTTTTCCTGAAGCGTTTTTAGTATAACCATCTCGGAATAAGAGCTCTACTTCGACTTCACCATCCCGCGTGCTTTTTGACCGCAACATGCAGAAACGTGCCATAACTTGCCCTTTATCGCAAACCATTTTCTCTGTGTTTTTCCGGTAACCAACTAAGGGGAAGTTCATGGCCCAGGTCATAATTAGAAGCACTTGGTTGTTGACCAGGTTTTCAATAACAGTGCAGCGTCTTAAAGGGCTGCTCTGGGGATGTGCGCTATCCACTCGTTATCGACGTCATACTGTAGTTCTTTTAGCTGGTATTTGCTCTAATTATCAATTTAAAGGAATTCCGCCCATCCGAAAAAATTCTACTCACCATAAGATAAAAAAAACATATCATATCTTTTTTCGTCCTTTTGACGCTTCCAACCTTTATAAGCTTACTCGAATCAGAATCTTACAGTACGACTTCAGCGATCCTCAAGCCAGCAAAGATGTTTGCGATCGCCGTCGAGCCACACTTAAAAGTCACATGAGGCGATTCATAAAAGAAGGAAACGACTAAAACAACTCCGGTGACACGAAGGCTGCGATTAAACAGTATGGGGAAGGGGGAGGGATGAAAGAGTGCTACGCCACCGACGCAGAAATTAAAGACTCTTTCCAAAATATAAAAAAAGCGCAACATGGCTGGCATTTAAGCCATGAACAACTTTTCCTTTGAGTCTGAGAGCTTGGGAAAGCGTACAGTGTGGGCAAGTTTTTATCGCTGGGAAAGCTTCAGAATTATGGTTCTGCACAAGGTGCGTAAGTGTTTACCAGGAATTCAAAAGTCTTGAGAATCGTCTCGATGTTGGGCACCACTTAACCAAGCAAAGTGGGCAGAAACCTGTAAAATTATGTGCTAGGTGCAACCGTTGGTGGTGCTCCGTCAACAAATTTATAATCTCTTGCAACAACAGAATCGAGTGCAGTACCCGCCAACAGTTCATCTTCGGAGGGGTTTGAGTTTTGAAGAAGGAGAAGAAGTCTACCAAATTTTCTCAACGATTGCAGTCATTTTTACAAGAGATATTCTTTCAAGGAGAAGAAACCGGCAACAAGGCAAATCCTCCTGATCTTGCACCTAAAATGAAGCGTCTAAGACAAGGAGATGGAGACAAATTATTCACCAGGGAGGAATGACTTTCAGTTGTTCAAATTGCTTGATATTGCAGCAGGCTATCAGCCCTTGATATGGCCAATCTCCCGAATGGAGTTGTAAGTGTTTCCTTGGAGGATGAATGTACGATCAATACGTCAACAATGCAGAGGCAATGGAGACGAGATTTCAGATAAGGAAGAGAACTATAAACTTATTACTGGCACAAGAAGATTTGTAAAGGTTACTGTCAGGTAATCTTCTTCTTGTGAGAAACCTCTGGAATCATTGGCTTCAGTGTGAGTAAAAGAGGCGTTTATGCTGTTAAAAGGGACTGATAATGAAAAAAAAAAAAAGACCGATTAAGACCTTTTATTTTTGAAAACAACATTCATTTTCAGAAGCCTCTCCCTGCCTTATTCTACAGAAATTGGAATCTTGATGGATCTTTTACATCTTAGAAGCCAACCTCACTCGTCATAGTTCATTTTTTTTCTTAACTTTTTGTTATGTTTTGTTTGTTTTTTTTTTTTTTAAATTGAAGTGAGGTTATTAGTGTAACAGGAACAACTGTCCCGTAATTGTACATAATGTACCTAAAATTGGATGGAGTCCTCTCCAAAGTATTCCACAGAAAAAGATTATGGCGCATTGAGTAAAATGATATTTAATAGGTATAAAATGTTTCAATTGTGTAAATTACATTTAGCAAACGTTGCTGTCAACTGCCGACGTCCATTACTCAATTCGGTAATGCTTAATGTTTGATATATACATACATTTACGAATCATTTTTTCCAATACATTGTGTCAGAGTCACAGAATTTCTATGATAAGTGACTCCTTAGCTTTTTAGACATTGGTACCTCAAAAACTAGCGCCATTCTCAAATTGAAATTGAGTGCATAAACATAAGTTTATGACCAAAAATTGCATAAATTAACGTCAGAGGTCACGTATTTCAGAGGGACGTGATCACGAATCTTTTACAGAGCCCAAAAATTTTTTTGCCCACAAACGTAGTGTTAAGATAGGTCTTTCCTGTGCTGGTATTTTTGTCGACAAACAGTGTTGCCCTTTAGAGCTGAATTGCCATTAAAAAACCATAATTTTTTCGTTTTCGGAATAGTTGCGTGACACAGTTAATGATTAACTGCTTTGAAACTTTACGGAATTTTTCCTTAAGGTTCAACAACCACTGGACATAATAAGGTCAAAGTCCATCGTAATAAGGTCAAAATCCATCGCATTCTGTAAGTGTGACAGAAATTTGTTGGAAGTGCATTTTTCGAGCTAATTTTAGCCTCTTACCCTAGGTAAATTTCATGCCTATTTATCAATTTTGTGGTATATAACTGTGGGATTAGCCCTTAACCCTCTTACCTACCAACCGCGCTCGACTTATAAATATCCTAATGTGATTATGCAACAGTTCAGTTGACCTCAGGCCCTGCTCTTGTGAGGTCCTCTGCTCATTAAATATATAGCTTTAAATATATACTTGGCCTCCACTCTTTCTTTCGCCTCCGATAATCGCACAATAACTTTCGCATTTTAGTACGTAATATTTATTTTGAATCTTCAAATTGTCTTGAAACTTAAAAGGAAATTGTTCTTTAAAAATTCACTGAAAATCGGTAGCCAAAATTGTTTGTTAAGGTGTTATTGATTTTCGTGTTGACCTGTAATTTCGTCAGTCGCCGGCACCTTTTGTTGCTTCACAAAGAAAAAACACACGATACGAAATGTAGTGATCAATTTTGTCCCCAATCTCACGCCACGACAGAAAAAGCTTTCGAACACCTGTAAACTCTGAGCGCTTCGGAGAAAGTGATAATTTTAATGAATCTTCGGATTGTTTTCAAGTTCAAGGATTGTAAATTACAATTTTACGAAAAACGAAGGTTGTTCTCTCATTTCATTGTGAATCCTCGCATGCCTGCCAGTCGCTGGCGCCGCTTGTTGAAACTAAAACGAATAAATGTTAAACTCTTTTAAGATTATCATCGGCTGCTTTTTCACCCCACCACTGTTCTTAGCAACAAAGGTCGCCATTTCGTTTATTTACTGTTACGCGACGTACCATTTCAGATGTAAATAACAACCGCTGACCAACTCGTTTTCTTTGTTTTGCCGTGAGTTAATTTTGTTTTGCCGTGAGTTAATTTTGTTTTGCCGTGAGTTAATTTTGTTTTGCCGCGGGTAAATTTTGTTTTGCCGTGAGTAAAGTTTGTTTGCCGTGACTTTTTGTTTTGCCGTGACAGTTGTGGGCCACTGCAAGTGACCCTCATAAACCGTGAAAGTTTGAAAGAAATCGGTGAGATGGCATGTGTCACGCCCACCGGTCCTCTCGTGGACAGACTCTTAAGTGTACACATTTTTTATATTAAATCTTCAATTTCTTTGATAAATAAGTCTTTGCGTCCAAGTAAACGAGTTATTCCCGTGGATGAAGGTAGTAGTATTTATCAGTAACGCTATTTAGCAGTAACGCTATCGTAAATCGTGCCCATCGCAATATTTGAAAATCACGCAACTACTCCGATGTGCATGGCTGCTCTCATCGTGCATTGCGATCGTGCAGGAGTGTTTCGTTTTCGATTTATACGCTGTGATCAAAGTAACCATGAGTAGGGAAACCCATTCGGAGGGCCAAAAAGAAAAAACACATGGTCTGGAAGATGCGGAAAAGTTCTTTAAAGATGCCTGCGAAATATTTCAGCGAGAAGCAGCAAAACTTCGCCAGGAGAGAGAAGCGATTGACGACATGTCGAAGAAGTTGGAACATGTTCACTTTTCTTCGACTGTAAAACTCAATGTCGGCGGCCACCACTTCACAACAAGTCTTCAAACGCTTACTAAAGATCCAAATTCGATGCTGGCAGCCATGTTTTCCGGGAAGTTTGAAATGAAACCTGCTGAAGACGGCGCTTTCTTCATCGATCGTGATGGAACTCACTTCCGATTTATACTTAATTATCTTCGCAACGGGGAGTTAATTTTACCAGACGGCGCAGCATTTCTCAAAGAGCTCGAAGCTGAAGCTAAGTTCTACCAGATCCAAGGAATTCTGGAGGAGTTGAAGCCTAAAGCACCGAAGAATTTTGAAGAATCAGTGATTCTGACAAATGAAGAGCACCGAACCAAGCTTATTGGTTGGCTGCCTCAATATAATAAATGGCATCTATTGTTCCGTGCTTCTCGAGATAGCTTCAAAGCTCTAGCATTTCACGCAAAATGTGATGACAAAGGGCCCACAGTTACCATTGTGAAAAGCGGAAACAATGTTTTTGGAGGATTCACGAGGTATTCTTGGAAAAGTAAGTAAGAAGCCTGCTTTACCACGCTTTAATACTAAAGTTCCATTTTTATTTTTCTCTTGGGGAATAGGGTACACCAAGAGAAAATCAAGTGCTTATATTCTTATAAGTACACCTAAGACGGATGAAAGGAGCAGGAGGCTGTTGCTCGTTGATCTTGTGCGTTAGTGATGCCTTTCAACGAAGGCAAGTCAAAAGTCTAGCCTAAAGTTACCTTGGTTTTCTAAATCAGTTGTTTCAGAGAAAAATTTTGTCTTTTATGCATTCTCAGTGTAGCGAGCAAAAGTTGTCCGAACATTTTCCCAAATGATCGTCGGGTTGGCATCCTTAATTTCTTCATGGTCTTTTTATACAGGTCACGGTAATCACCTTCCCTCCGAAGAAGCGTTCTTGTTCAGCATGGTGAATCCGCGTGGACTGGCACCGTGTAAAATGCTACTAAACAGTGAAAATATGCAATATGCTATTTATTGTAACAACAACGTTGGACCATCATTTGGAGGGGGTTCTGACTTATGCATATCCAACAATGCAAACTCAAGTGGCTCAAGTTACAGTAATCTTGGCCACACGTATCAGCTTCCTAAAGGATATGAGAGCACATCCTTTACCGGAGCTGGTAAATTTATCGTGACAGATTACGAGGTGTTTGGAGTCAACTAGTTGTGACACGGAAGTGACAGCCATATCATAGACTACAGCTGATTAATGTGTATTAGTTAAGTCAATTGTTTTAAAAAAAATAGACAAATGAATAAGGTTATTGGTAAGGCAGTTTTCTTCCCCTTTTGTTTCATGAAAATTTGAAGATAGGAGCTTCTAATTTAGTTTTATCAGAGAGCGATTCTATCCATCAACTTTTGGTTCAATATTTACTCGGCCATTTTTCGAACACCTCCTTACACTTGGTAAATGTTATTATTACGAAGTAAAAAGATGGATTTGCTTGTCTGAGCTGTATAATTGACGTTTGAACTCTTCATTATCCATTATTACGTTCTAAAGTTGAAATATCTTTTCGCTTTGCACCTTTTTAGAGCTTTGGAACACCACTCGTAAACATTCTCGTGTAAACAGAACTCTTCAACTGAGTGGCGAAGTGCAAATTTTAAAAATATAAGTCTGTATCGTTCATAAAATGGCTTAAATTGATTTCGGTATTTTTGAAACACAACTCGTCGATAGTGCTAATTACTTTAGCTTGTTTTTGTTTTGTTTATTTGTTTTTTGTTTGTAATTTTTTTTGGGGGGGGGGGGTGGGGGGGTGGAGGGAAGGAAGGGATACCAAAAGTAACTAAGTATCACAGTGTTTAGTGGAAAATGTATGAGCACAACCGAATGAAGTCTTCATATTTACGGTACTAATCCCAAAGCAACTCAGGTCTCGATCCTCATAAAGCTTAAAACTTGCATAGAAAACCTATCTTAATAAGATTGTATTTCCACAACTCGCCTTTAAATTGAAACCCCTGAAAACACGCGAAGAACGAATTTTCACATGTAGATCTTAAACTTTTTACATTTATTTTAAATCGCTCTAATTCACTAATTCCTTGAAAAAAAAAACAAAAAGCAAAACAAATCATGAATTCTGAAAAAATATTCTATTGCTAGAAACCAAGTTACTGTTTCATTTTAGCATCTGTATTGTCGTGTGCATCGTGCTTATATGCATCATGCTGTTATCGCAAGTCTTATAATGATTTACAGTCAAATTGAAATGAACTATTTGAGTGCACTCGACTATTTCAAAATGAGTGAATCATAACGGCTTTTTGCTCTGTCATCTTCCAATATCACTTACAGCAAATTAATTGCTAATACCTCTTTATTTGGAGACGTCTAGTGGTGATAAAAAGCAGCCGCAAGCTATTAGTTTCAAGAGGATGTAAAACATGCGATGACAGCATTAAAGTTTTATGAGCTACAGGCTACAGGTTATCACTTACTTAAAGAAAAGTTTTCTTTTATAATTTCCTCTCGTCTCTGGAAGATTAAAGAAGCCTGAAGGAGCACTGAATTGATTAGAAACATCGCGCGTTAGAGAAAAGACGACGGTAGATCTTCAATTTTTCCCACGATTTTATTTCTATAGCTAAAGCTGTGGCAACCGGTCCGCTGGCACTAAAAGGATTTAATGAAATTTTTCTGTTGAGATTCACTGTGTGGATATCAAACCAACAGAGGAACTGAGTATCTACACCAGGAGCAATTTCGCTTTGATTTGGTTCTCTTTAACGCTACAGATCATAATATGAACTTCACCGATAGGGGCAATGGCGATACAGAGTCTTCTCACTCAAACGGAGAAAATGAAAGAACTATAACTATCATAAACTCTGCGCTAAACGTTCCATTGATACTGACATCAATTTTAGGAAACGGTTTAGTCGTGGCCGTCATAGTTAAAAATCGCAGTCTTCAATCTCCATCCATGATTTTCCTGTTCAGCCTGGCGCTATCAGACCTTCTTGTCGGTTTGGTTGCACAACCTCTTTACATCGCGAACACCTTGACAACTAACATTCATTTTTTAAAACTTGCAACAGGTATGATGGCCTTTTTCGTCTGTGGAGTGTCATTGGATACCGTAACAGCCATTAGCGTGGATCGCCTAATGGCGCTAACGTATCACCTTAGATACCCGAGCTTGGTGACTCCGTGTCGCGTAAGATACACTACGGTGCTGATTTGGTTGTCTAAAGTCCTTACTTCCAGTCTTTACCTTTGGAAGATGCGCGAATGTCATTTCGTAGTTGCCTTTACCACTGTAATGTGTCTCTTGATTTCAACATTTTCTTACCTAAAGATCTATGGCATCGTTCGACGCCACAGGTTGCGCATTGACGCGCAGCAACTGGCGGTCCGTAGCAATTGCAGCCCAGAAAACGTTGCGCACATGGCGCGTTTGAGAAAAAGTGCATTGAACATGTTTGTGTTCTACATTGTCTTGATTTTATGCTACTTCCCCATATATATATTATCCACTCTACATGGAGCTTCTCTCTTGAATTGGGAAACCAAATGGGACTTTGCCCACACTGCCGTGTTCATGAACTCGTCCATTAACCCAGTTTTATACTGCTGGCGGCTTCCCGAACTTCGAGAAGCAATTGTAAAGATGTTACGTAAGATATTCTGCGTTCAAACACATCAAAACTGAATAGTAACATTTGCTTAATTTATCGATAGTCAATCTCTACTCGATTATATTTGTTCCTCCTTCTGCTAAACCACTGATTGATAGCACATCTTATTTCATAAATGTACGTCGAATATGGCGGCTTAAATTTTCATGCGGAATATAGGGAGCGTAAAACCAGCGAGAAAGCTTTATCCTCTTAGTATAACTGAGACAGCATTTAGGTTACTTTGCAAAGGGTTTAATTTTTGTAAATTTTGTGGAGTGTTCTCGATCCTCAAGGTTTCAGTTTTAGCGGAAAATGAACTCCCGCAGAACAAATCGCAAATCGCCGTAAAAAATATCGCTACTTTCGGTCCTGTAGGCAAAACTAAAACATCAATTAGTAACGGTCGTGTTCTTGGTGTTATTTAAATCGTGCGAAAACAAAAACACTAAAAATTAATTTTTAGATGAAAAAAAAACAGAGCTTACCAATATTTACCTTTAAAAACAAAAATACGCGGTTAAATGGAATTCAGTGAAATGTTTTTAACCGTGCAACTAACCACATTTTAAAAGATAAAATCATTCCTTCTCTGAATCCTCCCGCGTAAAATTCCTTCCGTTTGGATATCGGAGGAATTAGTTCCCCATCCAAAATTCAGTGTTCTCGATTAGGGAATATGTTATTCCGCCAAAAAAAAAATATTTATATATCGTTAGTAAACGACATAAACTCCGCGCCACACAATTTGCATGACACATGCTATGAATTACATTACAGGTTGGCTTGAGGGTATTTTATTCACAGTTAGAAATATCTTTTTCAAATTTCTTGTATAGAATTTTTAGAAGAATAGAGCTAAGTAGCAAGCATTTATCCTTTTAGCACAACTAGGCTTTTGTTCAAGTTAAAGTTATAGTTTGCTTCAGTTAGTAGATGTGGGAGATGATATTGTCAAGCGTAATTGATTTATATGAAACGCGCCATAATTGCTTATGCAAAATAGGAACAAATTAAGGCATGAGGTAAAATTTATCTTCTGAATAGAAACAAGTTTGTTCCGCCCGTCAGCCCGGTGGATTTAAAAGTCGTCGATATATCGTCTCGTTTCATAAGTTAATATGGCTTGAACACCAATAATATATTGTGCAAAATGTAACCGCAAATTAACGGGTAGAAAAGCATTTATCCTCTAAGAATAAAGAAGTTTTATTCTAGTGGTAAAGTTATCTTATAGAATATAAGACGCTGCAAACTTATGGTTGAGAGTTTCAATTTTAAAACCATTAATTATTTTGGAGCAGTAAATTCGAAGTTGCAGCTGGGCACACATTTATCATATAAATACAAACGAATTAAATTAATGCTAAATATTAGTTCACCCCAAGATAGCTATCGGGTGCTTCTACCCACTATTTTAATTATTTAGATCAAGAGAACGTAAACTCTCATGACTCTCTTGATTTAGATATAGAGCGAGATAATTTCAAAACGAAGTAGCGGATCAGGAAATATATAATTTTTTTTTATGAAAGTGCTTAAGTTGTTTTCAAAGTGTTAAAAGATGCTTCGAAATGTTTGGTCGAATGCACGGTGATGCAACAGAAAGCAAAGGCTTTTTCTGTCAGTTCCGAGGTTTTATGATTCAAATCTGTAGTTCCACTTGATTTAATCCCCTAGAGAGAGGAAACAGAGTTGGTAGTTAGAGTAAAGAGATGTGATGAGAAACATGATATCAGCTGCGATTATTATGTAACTCCAGGCTGAGATTATCAAATAACTCCAGGCGCTGACAATTTCTGCCACATCCTGAAGGTTCATGCTTCGACAAATAATGATAAAAAACAAAACAAACAATATCACTATTCATCTTTATTTATTGACCAGCTCCTCGCAATGACTTCTTGCAACAATTGGTTCATAGTTGGTATCCAGTTATCGAAGTGGGAGTTTACATTTTTAAAACGTCTCGTTTATAACCTCAAAAACGAAACGAAGCGAATTTAGAGTCGTTTTTTTGACTACGCCAACGGTGGACGGATGTCGGATTTGATGAAAATGATGTGGATCAAAGTTAGGTAGGCTAACGCGATTCATTTAAAGCAGATCATTGATACGAGACATTTATCTCAAAAAGTGAAGCTCAGAAATACAAATATCACATCTTTCAATTAAGTGGGGGGGGGGGGGTGGGTGGGAGACTCAACGTGATCAGCATTATTATTAATAGTGACATCATGTCATGAGCATTGAAAAATTTATGGGGGAGGGAGGGGGGGGTGGAGTCGTTCTGCATACTAACCTGATCAGCGTGCTTACATGACAATCATATCGACATGCACGCCTTTTATCAAAAATGACATTATTTTGGATGAGTATTCAATAATTCATGGGGAGGGAGGGAGGGGTGGGAAGTCGTACCGTGTGCTAACCTGATTAGCGTACTTACCTAACCATCATGTCGACATGCATACCTTTCGAGATAGATAGATAGATAGATAGACGTTTATTAATAATACCTTAATAGCAGCTGGAAGCTGAATTACAAAGGTGTACAAATTATATAATAGAACTATACAATAAAATCAAACCTAAAAGGGAACTAATTTACATATGGGCCCATATACAATTGTAATAGATGTCAATTAAAAAGTCTTGCGCTTGCTGGAATGAAAGTATCTCTGAACCGATTTGTTTTAAAGGAAACTCTAAATGGTCTGCGTCGTCGTAACTCCCTAAGTTGATCTCGGTTGTCGAAAGGCAGTAAGTGGTACAAACAATCCAAGGGATTGGAGACGATGTTGTTAAAGAATTTTAGGCAAAGGTCTTCCCTCCGATCCCTTAGGGTTTTCAGCTCTGCCATCTGAAGCACTTCTCTATAATGATTATCATAACCGTATATAATTTTCAAGGCTCTCTTTTGGACCCGCTCTAAACTTAAGCTCAAATAATCGGGGAGACTATAATGGTAGACCTGACATCCATAAAGTAAGACGGATTGAATGCAAGCAACATAAAAATTCACTAATTCTGGTGATGGTACCTTAGCTCGCTTTAACTGAGTTAAAAAGTAAAGGCGCTTAGCGGCCTTTTTAATCATCTCAGTAACGTGAGTGTTCCACTTGAGGTTGTCTTGAAAATACACACCCAGTAATTTCACGACACTGAAGGCGCTAACCTTAGAGCCATTAATTTCTATGAGATCGTAGGAAGGAGGGGAGCGCACGAAGGAAACTCTTAGTTCATTACATTTTTTCGGATGAAGTTGAAACGAGTTAAGTGTTGACCAGGTAGCTACTTCGTTTATCATAGACTGAGCATTGCTAGGACCACCCTTGCTTATGATTTCATACACTGTCGTGTCATCTACATATTTTATACAATCACTGGCTGATGGTACTTTCAAATCATTTATCATAACCAAGAATAGCCACGGTCCCAATTTTGTTCCCTGCGGTACTCCTGCTCGGACCGATCCCCACTCTGAGAGACAATCATGTGCAAGTTTGACCCTTTGTTTCCTATCTTTAAGAAAGGCTATTATCCAATTAATGATGTAAGGGTTGATGTTGTAGGTCGAGAGTTTCGATAGCAAGAGGCTGTGATCTATCAGATCGAAGGCTTTTCTATAGTCCAACGCAAAGATCCGCACGGTGTTCCCCGTTCCGTCTGTTGCTTGCGCCCAATTGTGCATCAGGTTTATCAATGCATGCGCAGTGGAGGATCCTGGAATACACCCAAATTGATCGGGTTCCAGGCGTTTCAGAAGTGCTGGTTTCACATGTTCATGGACGACGTAGTGCTCGGCAATTTTGGACAACGTTGGTGTCAGTGAAATAGGTCTCAAATCTTTCGCCGCATCTTCAACTATCTTTGTTTTGGGAAGAGGGGTGATGTTTGCACATTTCCAAAAGTCCGGTAAAGTCCCTTGACTAATCGAGGAATTGATGATACAACGAAGAGGTTGAGCGAGCTCAGGAGCGAAATCACGCAAGACCCAGTTTGGGATATTATCTGGGCCCCCAGCTTTGGAGGAGCTGACCGTACTAAGGCATTTGAAGGTAGTTTCCAGTGAAATAATGGGAGTTTTAAAACCCTCAGTGCTCACAGTTTCGATATTATCTAAAAGTGGGTCAAGCGAAGCTTGAGGTTCTAGCAGAGCTGTGTTGATTTCATTAGCCAAGATCTTAAGGTTGATTGAGGTAGCTGGTTTACTTGCTAGGAGCTGATTTGCGACACTTGTAGATGTTTTGTTCATTCCACATAACCGCCTACATTCGGACCACCACATTTTAGGATTGTTTTCGGTCAAAACGCTAACTTTAGTGTTGTAATAAGAGCGTTTGCAGAGCTTCCGTTCCCTGTTTACTTTGTTCCGGTAGTAGTGGAACAATGGTTTGTTGTCTTGGTAATATGCTCTTTGACGGTGTGCTATAAGTGCCTTGAGTTTGGGTGAAATCCATGGTGCGTCGTTTCGGTGGAACTTAACTCGCTTTTTGGGAAGGATAGAATCTAACCCTATGTGAATTAGGGCACTGAAGTGAGCATACTGTTCTTGGACGCTATCTATAGTGTCGATTAATGACCAGTCGACCCCCGTCATATAACGACCAAAAGCCTGTTTGGACTCAGCGTTAACAGTACGTGCAGTAACCGTTCTGTTTGCAGGAATATTGGCCTTCGATCTAATTTTTGGAAACAAACCAACAGTACAATGATCGGATAGTCCGAAGGGCGGGAATGGAGAAGGTTTCTCGTAGTGTTCTGTAAGATTAGTTAGCACTTTGTCGAGTGTACGATCCCCTCTTGTTGGAAAATGGACGACTTGCGTGAGGCGGAACTGCTTAATAACTGGTGAAACATTTGCCCTGTTCCAGTCGCCAGCGAGAATTATACCTGCGCCAGGGATATCACTCTCTATCCTAGAGAGAGAATCCATCATGTAATCAAGGAGGGGCTCATCTCAATTTCAAGTTAAAACTTATTTTTTTTCCGATGAGCATTGAGAAATTCATGCTTTTTTGCCACCTGGTACCTCACAAGAAGGCATGGGAGGTCAAAAGACAACCCAGCACCTCCCCTAGCTACACCTTAACCAGTGGATTATCGGCATAATCAAGCTGTCGAAGCAGAAACCCGCTACTTGAAACGGTGGGGGTTAGAAACTCCGCCTTTGATACCCGGGGAAACACTCCCTCATTTAGTATCATGATGGAAAACTAATGACCGACGTCAGCCAAGCTTGTCAAATCGTCACCAGTCGATCACTACTTCCGTACGATCAGGCTGAACATCGACCAAAATAAATCATGGAGGAAAATATATTTTAAAAAATTTGATGCGCACTAAGTGAGCCAAAAAATGTGGTATCTCCCTCGAGATTTCGTTGTGAAATCATTTCTAGGGAGCTTCCAGAGAAGAAAATTTGAATAGCCTAAAAATTCCCCAGCCCCTCCCCCTGTCCGGTCACGTTAGCCTCGATTTCAATCGATCGAAAGGAGTCTTGTCCTCTGTGCGTGGAGTTGTAATCCTCGCTTGTAATATTCCTGATTGAAACACGGAAAATGGCTGATGAAAAGCGTCTAAATGAAGGACAAAAAGGCAATCAAAAGCTCGCAGACGTGGAATATCACATTAAAGAAGTGTTTAAAATTCTACAGGACGAAACAACAAGACTTCGCCATGAGCAGGAAGCCATGGATGCCATATCGAAGAAACTGGAACATGTTCACTTTTCTTCGACCGTGAAACTCAATGTCGGAGGACATACCTTCACAACAAGTGTTCAAACGCTTACCAAGGATCCAAACTCCATGTTGGCCGCTATGTTTTCAGGGAGATTTGAAATGAAGGCTTCTAAAGACGGCGCTTTCTTTATCGATCGAGACGGAACTCACTTCCGGTTTATACTCAATTATCTCCGCACTGGGAAATTAACTTTGCCAGATGGAGCAACATTTCTAAAAGAACTTGCGGAAGAAGCTGAGTTTTATCAGATTCAAGGAATAATCGACGAGATGAAGTCCACTAAAACTGAAATTCAAGCAGTTAGACCTTTACACAATCCTTTTGAAGACTCGGTTATCCTGACAAATGAAGACCATCGACGAGTATTGTTAGGTTGGTTGTCTGAGTTTCGCGGAGAGTGGTGTCTTCTATATCGCGCTACTCGAGATGGTTTCGAAGCTGCAAATTTCCACGCCAATTGTGACGACAAAGGACCCACGGTTACCATTGTTAAAAGTGGAAACAACATCTTCGGAGGATTTACAGAGATGCCATGGCAAAGTAAGTTTTTGTAAACCGAAGTACGACATAGTGTGCCTGACCTAATCTTTAAACCTTTCCGTACAATTAGCAACTTATGTTTCAGTTTCTACATAAAGTTTATTCCTTTACTCCTATGGCAAATTCTTGTCAATCTCTTCACTCTCATCCTTCGTTCTGCTGCGTCACGCCGCTTGTATTAGCCAGCGAAGACAAAATTGCGTGAGCGGTAAATTTGCGTATTAAAGCAACGATTTTCAAATCATTGTCGCGATTGCAGGACCTCTGCGTAGTAAAGGCAAGAAAATCAAGAATTTTTTATTGCCGGAGGTCGGTCATTATAAAATTCGACAGTTCAAACAGAATTTTATCGCCATAAAGGTTGGCAAAAGGGTTTATACGTGACGTGACGGCCAAAAGTAACGTGACTCGTGAACTTCACAGAAAGGCGAGCATGATTCGTGAGGCGTGATTTGCCTTCTTATATGTACGTGACCCGTGAATTTAATTTTTTTCCATTTGAAGGCGATAACTTTTTGGTAACGCAAGCACAAAATTAACTTTGTTCTTGTTTAAAATACAAACATAGGCGGTTACATTCGTAACATCATGATGGCAACTTTTTCTTTCAAATGATTAGTAAAGACGAAAAAAGTTCACGAGTTCACTGAAAGTCATTTTCAAATGTTAATATTAACAAGACATTTAGATTGAGCGTACAAGAGGTATCGAAGTGCCAACGTCTTCCATTGTCTTTAAATGTCACTTGGCAGCCAGACAGTGGTGGACTGAAATTTTTTTGGGGGCAGGCTGGGTTGCTTTTTCAATTAGTATGCAAGAAAGCAAGGAGCAGAGTATTTTATAAGAGTAGTTTCGTTTCGTCACCCGGTTCACACAAAAGTGTCCTCTCTTCGTTTAAACCGGTTTCACGTAAGCTGATAATTAAATGAACAAACATTTGAAACTGCTTAATATCTGAAAGTCATTCAGAATTCTAAGTCAAATTTGTCGAGTAATCCTCGGAGTCGCATCGAAATCTCAAGGGAGATATTACATTTTTTATCTCACTAAGGGCGCATCAAGTCGAGCGAAGAGTGATAGCATCATTTTTGGTGTTCATCAGAGGATTTGTCTGTCATGATGCAAATTCTCTTGTCACAGCACGCGTGCAATAAGGTCGATGTTACACAGCATATTCTAAAAGCAGGTATTTGGATTAATTTGAAATTTTATCTCATCATTAGGCGGACTGCATCGAGGTTACAAAGCCTGTACCGAGGCGTTCTTGTTCAGTTTGGTCAACCCACTAGGCCTGGGTTCAACTAAACTGCCACTTAAAGATTCATATCAACAGCTTTCCGCCATTAAATGTCACAGTGATTATGGACCAACGTTTGGCAACGGACACGATCTCTCTATCACAGGGCGCCACGGTTCACTTTATCTTGACTGTTCTTATAAATGTCCTCCCGACTTAGGAGACGAGCAGAGAAGATTCTTTACAGGGAGTGGACGTTTTCAAATAACAAATTATGAAGTGTTTGGGATCCGACATTGACTTGATGACAAACAGAAAACCGGAATATACAATATAAGAGAGGTTTTTTGTATTAATACCTCATTTTATACTATCCCAAATCATAGATTTTTCGAAAAATAAGAATGTTGGAGTAAAAAATTCTTCGTCACCAGTGGAGTGTAGATCGACATCTTGATTGAATGAAATAAACTGGAACCCGATCTTACCACCGACTTGTTCGATTCATCCTGTTATTGCAATCACTTTTTGATTATTTGTCTCGAGCTCAGATCCAGTCTTTTACCGCGTTATCACGAACAGCGCACGCTTAATGCTTTCCCATGTAATCTGAGTTACCTCCCTAAATACATCTAAGTTTGGAGAGCATGAAAAATGCCTTAGACTGAACTCGAGGCGCAGCAGGGAGTACCTCTAGCTACCTGAGTGTTCTATAGACTTCTCAAATCCTTCATATTTTAATAAACTAATTGCTGACGTACGAAACAATCGTTTTATAGCATGTCGACGCTGAAGTTTGAGATGTTTTCTAAAGTGAGGTTCCTTCCGCTACTCTTCAATACGTACCCTTACGTCTTCACGTGCAGTTGAATTTGAATGTACGAATTTACCAACTATGTTATGCAAGAGGCCATCCCTTTCCTGACATCAAGACTACCGCGTTGAATTTGAGAAAGAGTACTGCTTGGCCTAACCACAAAAAATAGATTTGAAAAGAATCATATAGGATAAGCGTCATCTCCCAAACCACTGCAGAAAAATCAATTATGACCGTGAGATTTTTTCAAAAGAAAGTTATTTCTAGTGAGAATTAGGATAAAAATGTATTGATAGTAAACTGAATACAATGTACACCCCCCACCCCACCCCACCCCACCCCACCCCACCCCACCCCACCCCACCCCCATCTCCCTAGCCCGCAATCTAAGATCCTCTGTGATTAGTCTGGAAAGTTCGCGCCACCACATCAACTGTTCAGATAAAAAACAAAACGTCGTGCTTATTTGTAATTTACCGCCCTTGCATAATTTATTTTGAGACTTCCTTGAATTCTTGCAAAACTTTCAAGTTTACATGCACTCGAGCATTCCTGTTCAGTTTGGTGAATCCACAGGGCCTGGAGCCGACAAAAATGCTGCTTCATAGGAAAAGCCAACGATACGGCATCTGACCAACATTTGGAGAAGCTGAAGGAAGCGATGCAGATGACGTAAATGGAAACCCAGCTAGTTACAGTAATCTTGGCTCCGCGTAAGTGTCCTACAGGACAAAAGAACGAATTTGCTAGACTCCGTTGATACTCATACAAACAGAACGCAAATATTTATCGAGGTATATGAGAGAACCTACACCTATTGTTCACTCATGAAGAATATGGAGAAGATATTCCCTTGACCCTAAGAGTGACTAGAATATCCTACAATATCAACACAAAATCACAACTAAAACTCACAAGAACGGAGGAAATGATCACCAACTAAAGACGCTCTTGCTTTTGAAACAAATTCTCTTTGTCAGCATCTTAGGAAATGTATAGAGAACAGTATGGAGAATATGCATACTGATGTTCGGGTGTAAAGTGTGAACATGATATGTCAAGTATAGACACAGAAAAACGTCTGTCAGGATAGTGAAACAAAGCTGTTACACGGTTGACTTAACTGTATAATAGAAATACTCTTATATCGAGTTGGTTACCTGTTCGCTTCTTCCGCAAGATATATTTACTTCTTTCTCTTCCTCACAGTTTCTCGACTCTACAAATTCCCTCACCAGTCTTGTCACGTGTGGGTCACAGTTGTCACGTGCGGGTCAGATTACCAAGGCTGTGTCTGCTTTGAGAGAACGAAACAATTTGCGACCGTCTGTGCTAGAAAACATGAATGACGAAACCCACTGTGAGGGTAGCCTTGGAGAAGAAGATCAGCGTAAAGATCAAGATCTAAGCGAAGCTTTGAATCAAATAGAAGAAGCCTGCAAGGTATTTAAGCGAGAGGCAGAGAAACTTCGCCAGGAGCGGGAAGCAATCGACGCACTGTCTAAGAAAGTGGAGAACTTTCACTTTCCTTCGACAGTGAAACTCAATGTGGGCGGACACATCTTCGAAACAAGTCTTCAAACGCTGACCAAGGGCGCTCCAAACTCAATGCTTGCCGCCATGTTTTCAGGGAAATTTGACCTGAAACCTGCAGAAGACGGCGCTTTCTTCATCGACCGTGATGGCACCCACTTCCGGTTTATTCTCAATTTTCTTCGCACTGGGACATTAACTTTACCAGAAGATGCAACAGTTTTTGAGGAAGTTATGAAAGAAGCCAATTTTTATCAGATCCAGGAATTAGTTGACGCGCTTGAACGTCCATATGATCCGACGCAGTCTCCTATACTTGGTTTGAAAGTAGCCGAGCTATTTGGAGAGTCGATGATTGTAATAACTGAAGAGCATCGAAATGCCCTAAGGGGGTTTCTCCCTTCAGGATGCGAAAACTGGCACCTTCTATTCCGAGCCTCTCGCCATGGTTTTAAGGCGCAAAACTTTCACTCCAGGTGCGATAATAAAGGACCCACGGTCACAATTGTACAGAGTGGAGACTACATTTTTGGAGGCTTCATGGAAATATCATGGGCTTCCGGTCCAGGTAAGGTGACACATGATTATTAAATTGTGGTGCATTGTTTTCAAGGCCTTTCTCTTGCATGTAGTTTCCCTAATTATTTTCCTGCAAGGAATATGTATCAAGGGAAAATAACCCAGTATAAGAGCTAACACCATGAGCAAAATAAGATAGCAACATGATGTAATTTATAAGGAGCAATATTCTTATGATAGACAAAAAAATAAAGAAAATAGTTATTTACTCGGTTGAAAGGATACTATGATAAATATGACATGTTGTACTTTGTGAAACGAAAGAAAGCAATCGGAATAGTCGGAACGAACTATTTCAATAAATGCAGAAAAAAAATCAAGGCGAAAACTATCCTTGACACAGTCTATTTGTATACAGCAGGCATTTATATGATGTGTCATTTCGTTCACAGTTACGACGTTTGTGAATAGCACACAATCATTCCTGTTCAGTTTGGTCAACCCTAATGGTGTAGGACCGACTAAAATGCCCCTCATGAGTGAAAACCAAAAATCTGGCATGGTCGGTCATAGCGGATATGGACCCACGTTTGGCATCAGGGGTTCTTTGTTCTTTTCTATCTCCAGAGATCTATTCATCTCAAATGATGCAAACAAGAACACAGACAGCCACAGTGAACTCGGCACCTCATACGAGTGTCCACGAGGGCAAGAGAGTTCCTTCTTAACAGGAGGTAAATATTTCTCCGTTTCCAATTACGAAGTGTTTGGAATCCAGTGACTGACAACAAAAAGATCACAGAAGATCTTTCACCAATTATAACTACTAGTATTAGATCTAGTATATTACGTCTTCCCCCGCCAGTTAATGATATAAATTTTTGAGTATAGAAATAATTCTATCAGGCGTGAAGGATATTTTATCATGTAGCTTGTGAGTTACGGTGAAATGTTATAAAAAAAAAATCTGTGCAGAGACTGAAATTTATCTTGAGTGATCTTGAGTAATGTTGACAGCCACGAGAACCTTAGTGGTTCAACCCCCTTTGAAGGTCGAACAAACATCAAACATGGCAAGCTAAATTGAGGATTGTGTAGTTATTAAAAAAAAACGACTGAACTTTGTTTGAATAATCAGAACTTAGAATTTAGTTTCACCTTTGTCTTCATGCTTATAATTGAATAAAGTGGCATATCATAATGGTCGCACTTTTGCATATGCTGTTGCATTGGTTTGCCAGTTTTGCTTTCCAGTTGAAAAGAAGCATTGACCCTTACGAGAAGGCTTTTCAGAAGCATTTACGTTTCACATTTGCAACCTCGCAGTAATTTTGATTATGGATTAGCCGCATCTTCTTTCCTCCTTGATATCATCCTCCGAAACAATCCTATCAACGCTCCCACGTCCCGTCTAGCATTTTCACCTAAGTTTCCGTTGCAGGAGGGATGTCTACTCAAGAAGAAGGGGGAAACACTCCACCATGTCTCGTGTCCCCCCCTACACTTCTTTCGTGCTCTAGTCGCCTACCTGCTTGCTTTAGGGCAGAACGGGGCACATTCAAGGCTTCTTTATTAGTAGTATTTCATTAGTACGCGCTGAACGATCCGAGCCTAGATTTTGTTCTATTTTTGGATCAATATCAGTATCTGAGCAGCTGCCCACCTACCCCTCCCCTAAATCAACAACAGTCAATTGACAACAAATTAAGGTTAATGCTGGGTTAGGGGAGGGGTAGGTGGACAGTTACCCAGTTACTGATATTGACCCCTATTTTTTAGGCTTGACTGTTAAAGCAACGAAATTCTAGGCATACCCAATTTTTTACTAGTCATAAATACTCCAATGGTTTCGCTTGTATTGTTTTGGTCTTTCACTCGGCCATACTCGATCGATAGTACTTTTATTTGGACTGTAGGATATATTTCGAAAAACAGCTAGAAAAAAAATAGCAAATGAAATGATACTGAAGTAAAAAATCCTTTGCCTATTTCGGCTTTCTGTCCGGCTGAAGGTATAAATTTGACGGTTTTTACTCTTCCTTTTCTTTAACAATGCCGTCTGAGTAAGTGAGATTATTCAAAGTGGGGTAGACAGTATTGTTTGTAGAACAACAGGAAAAGACAACAGTTGTCAACTTTATACTACGGGTGTAACGGAAAACCGATGGGGGTAAAGTGTTAACATTAAATCGGCATATTCACCACACTTACATCAATTAAAACTTATCCAAGTTATTGCATGTATATATTGCATTTAACGTAGAGTTTTCTCGGAAAACTCTATGGAGCCATTTCCAAGATTAAAGAACCTAACCTCAAATTAGCGTCCAATAAACATTAGTGTTGAAAATGCTCTACATTCGCGACACCACTTTTTTCTTATAGACACGAGGAAATAAGTTCAAATTTAGCACAATACCTTAAAACATGTTGAAAATTTTTCCGACGGCAAATGAAAAATGTCTAAGGTGAGATGCCTAAAAGACACCTCGGGGAAGGAAGCGACCGATGAAATAACATTTCTACTTCATTCTCGTTTGAAATTTCCACCTGAATGGTGAAGGAAATGACCCATTTAAAAAGTTAAACTGAGAGAATTTCAGTGAACTTACTTTCACCAGCTTCAGCTGCCCGTTGATTCTTTGCTTGATTTGAAGGGCGCCATTTAGCTTTTTTCGCACAAGGGCAGTCTTGTTCACGATGGCTTTTCCACGAAAAAAAAAGGGATCGTTTTGAGGTCAAAATAAGTCCTTTTTGACTCGATGGAGTAATCGTTTGCACGCCGAGCGGAACTATTTTGGATGAATTTCCTCAGAGACCTAGTCGATATTATTTTGCACTGAACCGAAAGCTCATTTTTGACCGAGCTTTTGTTAGTTTTACCTGACAGTCCTTCTTCATACAGTCGACATCCTGGTCTCAAGACGGAGATATGATCATCCACATGAGCTGAAATGAAAAACGAAAAGACCGGTAGGAATAGTAAATAGATAGCTTGCAGAAGACATGCATGACACATGACAACAGGTCACAACAACAATTAGCCTTGCACTTAGACTATACCTACATGCTCTCGACTTCTGTTTTGATAAATGTGAGGCACAAATATCAAGGTTTACCGTATTATTTTTCTTTTTTCCAAACAAAAATCACACATACCTAAAATTTTCAATATATATGAAAATCCAAGGTGGTTTCAGTTACTTTCAGACTAAGAAAGATTCACCGGCAGAGTTTGAAAGAAATCGATTCTTGGATGCACCGAACCGCTTTTACAGAGATTTTTGTCTTAAGGACAAAGTTAGCTTTTCTTTGAAAGAAGCTTAGTCCTCGAAATATTGCTTTGTTCGATTTTGCCTTTCTTTTATTCATAACTTTAAATCCGGATAGGTAATTACAATCGGGTCACAAGCCAATAGTTCAAGGTTAGCGTGCTTATACCGCGATATGAAACACAGAGGAAATTTGGAGAGTGCTCATGATACTAGAAGCTCGTGCTCTCAATATGAACCTTACTGCTTGCTTCGAATTGCGAAATACACACGTTAAGCTTGAATCAATTGTTACATCTGTTTCGCAATAACAGTCGAACCTGTATATCGCGATATGAAACACAGAGGAAATTTGGAGAGTGCTCATGAGGCTAGAAGCTCGTGCTCTCAATATGAACCTTACTGCTTGCTTCAGATTGCGAAATACACACGTTAAGCTTGAATCAATTGTTACATCTGTTTTGCAATAACAGTCGAACCTGTATAAACCGCTCATCCATACAGATTGACAGCTTAATACAATGGGAGTCTTACAAAATAATAAAGAAACGCCACGTTTCGCCATAATTTACCTCTTAATTCAAAAAAAATTGCTCAATAATCTTTCTAACATTGATTTTGGGAGGTAAACATGGATTAAACTTTATGTGAAAGATTATTCCTAATGTAATTTGATTGGGTAATCTTTAAGGGATCGTTAGATTCCGTTCGATGCAAGTCGAAAACAGTAAAAAGAGACTGTCGGGCCTTAGCAAAGGGCGACTACGACAGCGAAATTGAGGTGAAAATTGGGTAATTGAGGGAAAAAATTATGGGACTTTTGCGAACCAACTGCTTTAAACAAGGTCACCGCACAGTACGGTGCCACTTCATACAGTCACGACTGTAAATCACAAGCTTAGCCTAAAAAGAATAGGCTGATCATCTCTTATTAGGAGAAAATAGTTTCGCTAATTTAGTAACACACTTAAAATTGGGTGATGATAGTTTTTGATCAAAGCACAACTTCTCTCTCTTCTCTCTTGCGTGAATTCGGCCTTAAGCAGGTGTTGGGTTACTGTAGCAACTGGCTTTTCTGGTAAGAAATGTTGAAATTACTTTCACTGTAATTACAATAATCTGTCCACTAAAGCGATATTAAGGCCTTTTTTCCAAGTCTTTGTACCAAGTTATTAGATTTGCTTTCGCATAGAAGGAGACGATCAGGATTTTCTCGAGAAAATTGTGATTTTTTCACCTTCAATTCGCAACACTAAAATTAGTGAGCAAAAATTAAGTTTCCGAAATGATATACGCTGAATTGTATATTAATTAACTCGTTTAGAATTCATGAACACTTGACTTTGGACATAAAAAAGGCCATAAAAACAAGCAATTAAAAATTTTGTTTATCTTAGTGTCTTTACTGTTTACTCAGAGGAATGTTTACGACTAAATTTCAGACTACCAAGGTTATATAGCCTTTTTGAGATATCTCAATCAATCGATAGTTGACGGATCGTGAAAGTTGCGTGACTTTTAAGTTGTTTATACTAAACCCTGGAAACAAAGAAGAAATAAGTTGATTGCCAACTGCAACTAAAAACAGGGTGAGCACGCAGTCTGCCAGACGATTGCGACACTCTCCGTCTATAAATATTCGAGTACACGTCTTTGAATTAGCCACACAAATGGGAATCCTTTCTTACGCCACTGCTCTGGGTGTTGATGACAATTGCTAGGTGTGGGGTTGTAGAAAGATTGTCTGAGCTCAGTTGTTTGGCAAGGAAACAGTGAACAAATATACCTCAACTTGGAAGGTAATAGACAGAACATACATCGAGCAAAGTGAAAGATCTGTGTGAGTGCCATTTTCACGAACAAAATAGTGATTTGCGAGCTTCGCGTGGGCTTTGTTAGTTGTCGACAACGTCGATTAAACAATGAACTTGTTTTGCCTACGAATTTCGCAGTACTCTAAAGTCATTAATTTTGTTTCTCGCTGTCAAAACTATCTCGAACCTGAATACGGAGAGTAGCGTTAAATTAGAAATTTAAAAAATTACCCGTCGTCGGAGTCATGTTCTCCAGACAGCGCAGATGTGGGTCATTTCACGTTGTTTTGCAGAGGACGCAAAGATTTATACCATACGTGCACAGCCACTGTTCTGCTGATAAACACTTTAGTCTAGTAACGTTCCAGTTGCTGTTGCTGTAGTGGTTTTCTTAAAATCCCTAAGAGTAACACTTTGGTGCCAACACTGTAGGATTCGATTTTGCTCCTCTTGCGATAACCCTTATCTCCAGTTTTAATCTTCTTTTCGAAGGAAACCTGACCTGAATTACAATACTTTTACCCTAAGGACACAAGGCTACACCGAAAAACAAATTCAAACGAAAAGTTCGCCGCCGGACTCGAACTTTCTGAATTCTAAATTGTTTTTGAAGAGCTTTCGAAGACTCGTTGTAGTTAGCCTATCAAACTTCAAGCTTCATAAGCTTCAAATGGAATCAATATCATGCAAAAGGCGAAAGTGAAATTAAATTACTCATTCGCTGCCTTCGCTCAAGAGCAGAAAGAAATGGTATATTTTTGGAGCGTGGTAATAAATGCACACGCATAACCCAAAATTAGTCATGAATAGGCATTTATCGTGAAATTCTACAGTTACTTTATCGGAGAAAGAATAACTTTTGTGAAGGTACGTTTTCCTAAGGCTGGAAACTACTAAATTGCAAATTGAAAAAAAAAAATACTTACAATATGTAAGTTGAGTCGTGGTGGGGCTCTCAATTGTAAACATTTTTTTATCCCTAGCCTGAACCCCAAAACTATTAGCTCATATCGTGGATTCATTGGTTGACAGGAAGCTACTTAAAAAAATAAAAAAAACATCATCATCATAAAAAAATAAAAATCATATTCTTTTAGAAGTTTTAAAGAACTTGAGGATATTGGGAAAGGATATTGTTACACACCTAGACTTTCGCTCAACAAAACAAGCACTGTCATTGGTTGATTCTTGGTCACGTGCCGCTGATCAAATTTTAAATGTAATCCGACCGGGATACAACTGCGCAGTTGTTTCCTGCGCGCCGGATACAACAGCATGTTTTTGCCATAAGATTGTTTAAGGGAAAGTCTAAATATTTAACAAAGCACTAAATGTATGGTACCTCGGGAAACTAGTTAGTTTTGTTTTCCCTCGGGACCATATATCAAGTGTCTAATAATCACTTCTGTGTATTAAGAAATAGTGCAAGTACACGATGCTAAATGATGCTGAATTTTTTTAATTCAAATTTTAAAATGATTTTTGTATTTTTTCCTATTTTTAAGTCAATAGAACCCATTTCGAGGGATTTAGCAATGAATGGTGGTATGTACTCGTCGACTGTAAAACTCAATGTTGGCGGCCATTACTTCACAACAAGTCTTCAAACACTGACCAAAGATCCAGACTCAATGCTTGCCGCCATGTTTTCGGGAAAGTTTGAAATGAGACCTTCTGAGGACGGCGCCTTCTTTATCGACCGGGATGGAACTCACTTTCGATTTATACTCAATTACCTACGAACTGGGAAATTGACTTTGCCGGATGAAGAAAAAACTCTGAGGGAAATCGAAGAAGAGGCTGATTTCTACCAGATAACAGGAATTATTAACGAGTTAAAAGAGCCAAGTTTTTTTGGATCTTCACTTCAAGCAAACAAATCTCCTGAACCATTTCAGGAATCCAAGATTTTAACTTCTATTGAGCATTGCCGGATGCTTCAAACCTGGTTGCCTTCTTCGCGTAGGACCTGGGTCCTTCTGTACCGAGCTTCTCGCGATGGCTCTTCGGCCGAAAGCTTTCATTCCAAATGTGACAACAAAGGACCCACTGTCACCATTGTAAACAGCGTGAACAATATTTTCGGTGGATTCACAGACATGCCATGGATGAGTGGTAAGTCAGTTGCACTTGCAGAATTTATCAACTAACATTTATCCACTTCCTTACTGTATCTTCACGTATGACACATCCACCATTGCTGACCAAGTAGAATTCGGATCGCTCACTGGTACACGGCCTATAAAAAACATACCTGGCCAGTTCTTTGTAGTTGGTACTGCATCTGACCGTTTACCTCTACATTTTTTCAGAAGACAACTTTAATAAAGTTTAAGTCTTCCTTACTTTCTGGTTCATAAATTTAAATAAAAAGGATTGGCATATATAGTCTTTCGTTCTTGCACGAATGTACGGCGTTGATTCAGCAGAAAGCCTAGACAATAGCATGAATATATAAACATTTTATGACGAAACGTCGGTACAAACTTTAATCAACATGAAGGTACCATAGCTAACAATACCTCTAATAGAGTTTCTGAAACAAAAGTTACTTTTCTAGGTCGCGTCACGTGGGTCACACAATCAAAAGCATTCCTATTCAGCATGGTTAATCCTCATGGCCTGGGACCTACTAAAATGCCGATAAACAAAATTCATCTGAAAGGTTTTTACTGTGATAGCAGCCTGGGACCCAAATTTGGAGGACAGCGCGACCTGGAAATCATATCAAGGGACGGAGAAGGAAATATATCAGGTTTTAGCCATCTCGGCCGATCGTTTGACACTCCTCCAGGCCAGCAGGCGACATTCCTAACGGGGAAAAAGAAATTTAAAGTAACAGATTACGAAGTGTTTGAATTGCACGAGTGAAGCCGGTAATGATCCCTTAGGCCGTTTTTCTTGCAAGCGAATTATGATTAAGTGTCATGGAAACTTGCACAAAACGCTGGCAAAGAGGATTGGTACCAGGGACATTGAACATATGTGTCAAGAAGTGCGAGGGACTGAGGCAGAGAACAGGAAATCTTGCTTAAAAAAGGATTAAAATTTCCCAGTAATTTAAACGTCCGAAAATCAATGAACAAATCACTTGACACTGTTTGTAGTCATTTTTAACTGAGCGTCAAAGGTAATCCGAGATTGCAATGGTTTTGCTTTACTTCGCTCTGTGATTGGTCCAAAAAAATTCGCGCCACTCTCTCAACCAATAAGATGAAAAACTAAAACAAATTGGGAATTGGTCGCCCGCGTTTTCCCGCGCTTTGGGCGGTTTGCTTGGTTTTAGTTGAGTACTCATTGGTCCCCTAGGGTATTTTTCTTTCTTCTGATTGGTCGTTCTGATAACTTTGGTTTCGGTTCAAAAGCACTCAATCGATAAGCGCTCCATCTAAACTTAATCATAACCATTGCAATTTCCTGAAATGGAATTGGTGCATAAGCTGCATTATTTTTCACTAATTATTCTGTATAGTAAAGTAAATGGTTTGAACCCAGGAGTATCAGTAGTTTGTGTAGTGTGATCGTCCGGATGAGTGTAGTTCTGAGAAGAACTGTTGTTGGTGACTGACGTTTCGACTATCTGTGCGATAGTCATCTTCAGAGTCAAGTAAGGAATAGTTGTCCGTCGATGATGTTATAAAGTCTGGTCTGTTGAACGTGATTGGTCTGTTTAGCCGTGATGTGATTGGCTGGAAGACTCATGTAGAGTTTGTTAACAGTCATTGGTCGGTTTCGATCCGTCTGTTGTTTGTCGGTCTGTTTGTCGGTTTGTTCACGTCGTTAATGAGTCGTTTGTAAGGTGCTGGTAATTGTTGACATCTGTTGAGAGGCGTCTGTTCTAAGTTAGTGAACCAGCTTTCCAGAGTCAGTCGTTGAAAGTAGTTTGTACTGTACTTTCAACGACTGACTCTGGAAAGCTGGTTCACTAACTTAGAACAGACGCCTCTCAACAGATGTCAACAATTACCAGCACCTTACAAACGACTCATTAACGACGTGAACAAACCGACAAACAGACCGACAAACAACAGACGGATCGAAACCGACCAATGACTGTTAACAAACTCTACATGAGTCTTCCAGCCAATCACATCACGGCTAAACAGACCAATCACGTTCAACAGACCAGACTTTATAACATCATCGACTGACAACTATTCCTTACTTGACTCTGAAGATGACTATCGCACAGATAGTCGAAACGTCAGTCACCAACAACAGTTCTTCTCAGAACTACACTCACCCGGACGATCACACTACACAAACTACTAATTATTCTGTATAGTTGTAATCGCACACTGTAATCTGACAGTTGGCTGTAATCGTACTTTAGAAATTGTCTCTACCAGAGATATTTTTCTTCAATGTATTAATTTGTTTTCATATATTTATAATTTCTTATATTTAACAAGTGGTTCATACCCCAGCGTGCGTTAATCGAGATATGAAGCACGCGGGAAGTTTGGAAAGCACGAAAGATGCGTAAGAGTTGTTCGAGGCGTAGCAACTCTCCTTGAGTACTCTCCAAACTTCCCAAGTGCTTCATATCTCGATGAACGCACAGCTGACGTATGAACCAATTGTTTTATAACATTTTCAACCCGATGGAAATTTTTTTCCTCGAGGGATTTGTTTGCTGACGCCTTGAGCGTGCACAATAGGAATATGAAGCACGTTCGCGCAATTGAATCTGATTAGACAAATTTTCTAGCTATGTTATAATTATAATTAATTGGTAACAACACCTCGTGTCGTCAAATTCTGATCGTAGTCATACTCGTGATTTACTAATCAGACTCCCACTTGTGAACCTTAAGGCAATTGTAAGCAAGTTTGTAAGCGAAGAGTGACCCATAGTAGATAATGACATTAAATTTAATACTGTTTTATTAGTGGAATGTTGATGTCTTGTACTGATGTACTTCAAATTTGAGTTGAGAAGGTGACATATTAGTAACGAACAGAGGCCTTGTTAAAAACACGTTTCATTTTAATAACTAATGGTCCTAATTCTATGCGAATAATCACCTAAATAACTAGTCATGTCTAATGTGTCATTTGCGCAAAGCTTTACTTTTGAAGGGTGCCGCGTTAGTGCGCGTACCATTGAAGAATTCGGCTGCGCGTGGCTATTAGAAATAGATAGTGTCTGGAATATTAATGTTACGTGTCCATTATCTTCTTTGAGTACAGATTGTTGAACACGAAGTGCGCGAAGATAAAGTTTTTTTCGAAGTACGTGTTTAGCGAAGTTCGCTGAGGCTCTTAGAGAATTTCTAAGTTTAATTTGTACTTAAAGAAAGCGACAAAACTTTTAAGTCTGTGATACATGTCTCGACAGAAACTTCTGAGTGTCATCTTCAGTTAATTACAGTACAAAGCGTTGAAAGTTGAATTATATAGTAAGTAGAAAAACGCTAGTTATGATAAATGGTGACAACAAGAGAAGAGGTAGAGCATGAAAGTGTGAGAATTAAAAGGATAGTTTTTGATTCAAGGATGGTTGTTCTCTTTGAATATGAATAGCCTCTTTTATCTTGAGTTGAAGACCAGTAGAGGCGTGATCCAAAACATGGAAACTATGTGCTGAACACAAAGCGCGACAATGTGCAGAATCTTGCAGATGCTTGAAAATGTGAGAGGCCCTGTCACTGACTAAGTGCTCTCTAACACGTGTGGAAAAATTAAGGTTACTTACATTTACGAGGGCAATTCCAACATTAAGAAGTTTCTGTCAAAACGTGTATTACAGACTTGAAAGTTTTGTCGCTTTCTTTAAATTCTTCACTTGCCGGCTAATATCAAGACCCTTAGGAAAAATTAATTCGTATTATTGTAGTGTACTTGGAAACCTGAGGATTAAATAGGAAGTCTTTTCGGTTATTATTTTCAATAATCAGTTATAATATTCAATTATTCCACAAAATAAATAGTGCCCAAGAGTAGTGCCTCTTTTCATAATTACAACATTTGTCTATCGGGAACAAACTCCCCTATCTATAGGAGCGCTACCTTTTTTGCAAATTAAGATAATCTGCTAAATAAGATCTTTCGGTCTCGTCTCTTTGTTTGGAAGATAAATCGGATTTAGATTTTTCGGTTTCTTCATACAATAAACAGAAGCAGGACACCCAACAGCCAAAATATGATTTTTCTTGATCCAGAATCTCCACGTACTTCTATGAAATCCTCTGGGGTCCAGATCCCACATTTGAAAACAACGCGCTATGTTGGACCACGTGGTGTAGTCTCTTGGATTATCCATACGTAGATAAAACAAATACGTCTGTCCAGCGGTGTCTGGCACAAAGTCTTTGAGGTTTGTGCACGGGTTTTTGGAATGATTTAAAAGCTTAGCCTCGCTGAAACGCAAAACAAAAAGCTCACTGTTGCTGCCTTGAACTTCATGTTAGAATATCGTTCATTACTAAACCATTTAAGAAAACTTCGGAAAGTGTTTGGGCCATTCGGTTTTAATCTCCTCACTCCGAAGATCTGAATCGCAGATCACCCCTACAGCTGCTATAGCTTGCCTGAAAAATTAGCTAGTTTTTGTTATGTCAAAATGACACCCTGTAGCTGACAAACCTTTCCATTCTCATCAACTCTTCCCTAGATAATGTAGTGATCTAGAAAGGAGAGGTTACGTGTTATAAACTGGAAAACCTAAATGTTTAACGAGGTAACAACTGGATAAACGTGAAGCAGGTGAGTAAAATGATTTGCGTTATGGGTTCCGGTGAGTTTTCAAGGAAGCCTGATGAAAAGCTGGGGGGGTAACCTTACGATGAACTGGCATCGCATCCAGGTGGGAGTAGTAATACTCCTAGCAGCTTCATGCTATGGAAACCGGGATTAGCTCCAGCTAGATGCTCACTTTTTTTAAAATAAAAACAAGGTTCTTACCCTATTAGACGAAATATTTCTCTTTCGTAGTTATCCTTATACATCATTTCCGCATTCAACTTGACATTTGTTTCTTTGTTCAGAGCATGATGTTTGAAATAAATATTCTGCATAAAGCTTCCCACATTAAGTCCTTTGGCTCCAAAGTGATAAGTACGAGAAATGTCCGGGATGATGCATTCACGACCTTTGATGATGGAAGGTAGCCTCATCCACATATCCCAGTCAGCTGACTGATGGGGCTTCGGCCATTTCTCCTCTAGCTCCCCCTTGTATATCTTACGCTTTAACACCCTGAGGGAGAAAGGAGGGGATTGTTACCTAGAGAAAAATGGGTTGGGCCGGCGATGGCTACCGACAAAGTTTGGTGGCCATTTTTCACCAAAAAATTCAATCATTGTTTTTGAAATTTTTACAACTAACTCCCATTTAGGGTGCAACACATTATGGGGAAAAAGAAAGGATCGTTCAGCCCGCATCTAATTAGGACTTTCAAGAATTTTCCGTGTTTGATCACTGTTGCTGATTAAGGCTTGCCCTTTTTAGTTGAAGCCACACACGAATCATAGATTTCATCAGACTCCATCCCTACGCTCTTCCATTTCCTGGTTGAATTCTACCTGTAAACTAACTTGCCTCATCACCAAGGTTTGTTACTTTGCTTTTACGTCAAAAGGTATATTGGATGACGTAATGCTAACCGTTTCCGTAAAAAAGAATTTAGAATAAAGCAATTTCAAAAGCGAAAGCGAAGAATTGAGACAGCTAATTTAAGTTTGTGCTGCTATCTTAAAGGAAAGCAATCTCCTTTTCAAAAGTGGTCGCCATAGTTTTATCTCTGAATTTTAGTATGAGTACCATTCTTAATAACTAACGCATCCCTTACCATCCTAATCCTGGCATGGTCTCTACTCTGTACAACATGGCAGGATCATTTGCAAGATGGTCATAACCCTACGAAGTTAAATTGAAGAAGGTATCAGGTATTTCAACAATTCAGAATCTGTATCAATATTAAGAGTTTTATGAATTTTAAGTAGAAAAAGTAGTCCAAGCAACATGAAATACGGGGGGTAAGCTTCCTTAGAAACTGTGGTGCTGCGTCGGTGGGAGAATTTGGAATACTTTTACTTCTCGTGGACGAGATGTGTTTTCATCTCATCCTCACTCATTAGTAATTCAGAACATGCATCAATATTTTGCGATTCAAGCGTCGCGATCAATTTTGTTGTATAAAAAAAGTTAAGCTGTATTCCGTAAACAGTCCAGCCTTTCAACACCAAACATACCTGGTCGTTCCAAGCTGATATGCAATATAGGCTTTCATCGTTTTCTAAGACAGGAAGAAGTTGTTTAAAATAGCTGAGGATATCAACGGACATATCGAGATCTTCTTCTAGGATCACAAGGTAATCAGCATCGGGATATTTGTCAAACGAAGCTGTCAGCGATTTCTTGTAATGCTGAGGGAAATAACACAAAAATGAAAATATTATTATTATTTATAATTATTATTATTATTATTATTATTATTATTATTATTATTATTATTATTATAGAACAAAATTAGGTAGATGGGGAAAACCCTCTTGGAACATCCAACTTTACGACTAAACGCTCTAAGCACGCTATACCTGACAAATTCTGGAGTTTAATCTCCCCGAGCCTGCATGGTGTTCCACATGTAGTTGAAACAGTTTAGCGACCGAGGCAGGTTCGTCATAAAAACCATCGATGAAAACTGTTACCAAACTAGGATCCAGACCCTCGACGTTACGAAGGCTTAAGAGCATGCGTAGTAGGTAACTTGGTCTGTTACCAGCCATGACCGCCACGGGCAACTCCAGTCGGCTGTTGTCTCTAAAAGAGGGCGGGTCAAATTCTAGCGAAAGAGGATTGTCACCTGAGAAACAAAGAAGGAATTGATGAGTCCCTATGAAGAACTACGTTAAATTCACGAAGTTACAGAAAGCATGTTATGGCTTATTAATTTTAAGACTTCCGCGGAGTGTTAAAAAATCATAAAAATACCTGGAAAAAACTTGAAACTATTCAGGTGAAATGCATTCCACGAAGATCACACAAACCTTCGAGCAAACATCCAAACATGCTACTGGTAAATTTTGCTTGTAAGATAATAATGCATTAATTGTAATCATGCGATTTTTAACCACAACTTATGGCAAAACAAGGTGAAAGTAACAAGCTTAAGATGCCCCACTAACCAGCACTTTTGAAGGGCTACCGGCTCTCAATGACAGCTCAGATTATACATGTACTTACAATTGCAAACGTTGCCATATCCTTCATATTTTCCACAAAATTCTCTTCGTCTCTCGGTAGCGTCGGAGTCGTCCCATTTGCAGTTGACAATATTTTCTGCCACTAGTTGTGCGGTTACGTGTAGCCTCACTGGTCTTGCCCACTGGTTAAGATTCGGTGCATCCTGAAAACTCTCGCCGTACACAATGTTTCGAGTGCCCAACCGTTGGACAATAAACACCCACATGCCTCTCCAATTTAGCTGATCGATGTAAGCACTTCCCAAACGCTTGATGAACATGCGCGTGCTCTCTGATAAGGAAAGAGACGCCTCGTCCTAAACGATAAGAAGGAATGAGTCCGTTGTCACATATTTTCTATTTCATCCGCTCAGCTGAGTACACAAGATGAAAATTATGGTTGCTGAATAGATAATGCATCGGTCATGTTATCAGGCGTTGTACAGCTCATCATACGTCCCGCCTACGTCTACGGTACAACGATATTATTTATTGTCAACCAGAGGTTTCTCAGTAACTGAGGGTCTTAATAGGGTTGACTATTAGCCGTAAAACGGCCAAAATTTTAACCGTTAACCGTAAAAGCCAACATCCCTTTGACACCCTCGTAGCTTTTTAAAAGAGCCTTCGAGCGCAAATTCCGAAGGTCTAAGTTTCGGAAATCTTAGCGGCGACTGAGAACTTTTTGCTCCCAAGATCCTTTTATTACTCGAAATCCGAGCTCAAAATTGGCGTCTTTTTTTAAGATAATAGTATGTACCCGGCAACTAGTCCTTCTCCCAACCCCCTCCTCCTCTCATAACAAAGAATGATGAATTGATCTTGCGCACGACAGACCTATTGTAGGCTCATTATGGATAGGTTTCGTCATCTCCCAACACGTATAGGATACACGTAAGTTCGTAGCTTGTAGAAACAACTCTATACTTCATATTCCGTCTGTACGCACCTTCACGGCAAAACAGATTATCCTGCCGTTTTTTAAATTTGAAAGAAATTCCATAAGATAACCGCTGTCCTCTTTTGACTCATATGTATCGAACCATCTCGAGGACATCACAGCGCCAGTTACTTCATTTAAAACTACAACATTCAGTCCTCTTAGTAACATCTCGGAAATATCGACCCTCTAAACAAGAAAAAACACATAAATCTGTTGATTAGACATATTGAATCAATTTAAGATACTATGAGGGATCTGGGTACGACTTTAACATTTACTTTCTCCAAAATGTTGAAGGGTTACATTCATTTCATAGCGTCGAGAAAATAACGGAATTTTCTAGTAAAAAGGTTTGTTTTTTTTTTAGTCTGAGCGTCTCACCAAGCTGAACATGACCCAGCTTAAAGTGGCTCCTAGCCGAGTTATGTCCCCGGAGAGGTATTACTCCATTTTTCACACGTTACATTTCACTCCGACAAAATTAAGTTTGATATCTGATTCAAAATGAGAGAATGTTTCGCTTTTATTGTACAGAACGAAACAAGTAAGCTTTTAGATAATACCAAAGCAATAAAATAGTCGACATCCTTCGAAATACAGGTTTTTGTCGGTTAGTTGTTCGTAACAATTTCGTCCCGCAAACTGCACAATGGCCTCCACTTTGCGAAGAAATAATACACGCCTAGATCAGGACTGTACATAGTGACCCTTTGCAGGAGTCCATTGGGCTCCTGCCCTTTGGCATTATCTGTACGTAAAAACTCGCAGTGTTCCCCAAGCTGGAATCTCTGGAAAAATTGTTTGCTTCTTAACCTTTCGTCTAAGGAAGGATATTTGCTTATTTACTTGTGCAAATCATCTTTATTTATATCGTTATTGTTATTAGCACCACTATCGTTATTACTAGTATTATTATTGTCAATAATCGGACAGTTCAATAAGCCAATCTTATTCAAAGTTCTTGTTCAAATCAACCAATCATTTTCAAAGTTGTAGTTTAAATCAACCAATCACAACCTTGGGTTCAATCATAATTCAATTTTCCCTTTCTTTTGAAACTTGCCCATTCTTCTTTTCTCGAAAATTTGTAATTTTTTCCATTATTAATTAGTAATTCATTTTAGGAAATTGTAACGGTTTTGATTAATGGTAACACAGGACTTCGTGTCGTCCAATTTGGCCTGTAATCATATTCGTGATTAACAAATCGGACTCCCGTTTCGCGGTCGTCGTCCGATTATGTTAATCACTCGTAGCATTACAGACCGAATTGGTCTCCGCTTCATGAATTGGATTATACTCAATCTTATTACCATTACTTATTATTTTTATTAAAAATATTATTATTACTGTGATCATAATTATTATTACTATTTTTGATGAATTACTCATGAAACTACGGTTTATGGGCCTAGAATACGTTTTCAGCGATAACGGCGCCGCCATTTTGCTCACTAATTACGTAAAAACTGAATGAGGAAATTTTTTCTTCACACCTGTTGTCCGTTGATGGTAATTGAAACATTCTCTTTACTCGAGAACACCTCTAAATCTACATATTTACTCTCTGATGCCGTTAGCAACCCAATCCCTAAGGAAAGAAAGGTAGAGAAGGAAATAAAAGTTTGAAACAAAGCAAAACAAAACAATAGCTATTTGTTAATGGCTGAATGAACTGAATAATATTCAAAAGCACTACAAAAAGTGCGATGTGAGTGATTATCGTACTCGTCAGAATGTCTGGTTCAAAAGAAAAATAACGACTAATTTTATTTTTCCTCTTTCCATGCGTAATAGTTAGAAACCTCCAATAAATTAAGCACTCTTAAAAAACCTAAGCAGGGTCAAAATACCGGGGAAATTAATGGTCCAACTGGACTGCATTTCGTGTAACATTTAGTAATAATTGCAATATCCACATCGACGTCTTTGACCCGAAGGTAAATACCGTTGGATAAATAAAAGTCGAGAGGATGTAATTCTCTAGAATACTACGCTGCTGACTGTTTCCAAATTCTATAAATTAACGCATACTTTGAACTCCTGTAAATTGATATGCTCCAAAAAATATATATATAATTTACATTTTGGAGCCTTGGATATGCCAATGTTGTGATTATAAGCGGTATTAAACCGAGATTTAAGCACTCTATGGAAGGCAAAGCGATTTTCTTCAAACTTATACGTTGTTCATCTAATAAATTCCTCAAAAGCACGCAAGACTAAAGCGAAATACATACATTCGAGCTCGAGAAGCGTGAACATTTTTTAAAATACGTACCTTCACGAGATAGCGAATTTCCCTTTCCACTCAACCAATATTGAGCCGGAGGAGCAACTGAAATCTGCGGAACATTATGAAACTTGTGATCATATTCCATGGGTTCCTTTTCCTGGCTCGTACCTCGAGAAGTGGTGTGTAAGATGAATAATATGTTCATTGACATTGTGCCAGCTAAAGCCAGGATAATAACAACAGCACAGATTCGACTCGTCCAACTTCCTTTCTTCTTCCTCGCCATGGTAAAAATGTCTTCCTCGCGATGGAGCGGAAAATGTTAGTTAAACATCGGAGTTAACAACAGTTTATAAATAGATAAGACTGTTACGTTCGAACACAGCTATGGATTAATCTCCCCAGCTGTTTTGGACGCAGAAAGCTATCCTCGTAACTTCAATTCCTTCTCCTCATCCCTAATTGTTCGGTTGCTACGCAAGTGAGAGTTCGCGTTAAAAATTCGTTTTTGAAACGCACCTCTTTAGGTTAATCGAGGGCTGATACTAAAGTTCGTTCATAAGCTAAGGTTGATTTCGGATTATAGCACAGTTAGGCGCATTTGTATCCACGATAACATTCGCTGTTTAGTCTACATTTCGTAACAATTTGACAACTTATGCAAATACGGTTTATGTTTTCAATGATTAACCAACTAGAGTTTTCCTACCCCTCCCTGCCGGGTTTCTAATTGTCCACGGTCCAGATCATTAAAAAATAATGGAACAACGATAGCAAGAAACATTGGGAAAAAGCAATAAGAAAATTATGATTTAACCAGTGATAAAATTAAGTATTATGACCAAAAGATTTCCTTGAATGAGATAATTATGATAATAATTAAGACGACAGAAATGCAAGAGATTATAATCTCTTGAGTAATGATAATGGCAATTGCTATTAATAATATTGATTATAACGATGAATTTAACGGCTGTAAACATACAAAAATCATATGTGTGCACTGCGCTTGAATAAACGAATATAGAATCAATCCCCGCAGTTATGAACACTACAAAATCAAATCCCGTAAGGGCCTGAATTTTTTTCCAGGCCTTATTTCAACTACTAGTTCAGTAGTGTTCATAAGCGCGAGGATCGATTCTATGTTCGTTTCTTCAACCGCAGTACACAGATATGATTTTCATATGTTTACAGCCATTATTCACCACTTCGAACGTTTACCAAGATCCAATATATAGTAATTAGTTCCCAGATGGCTTCTTAGCTCAGTTGGTAGAGCGCTGCACCGAGTATCGCAGAGGTCATGGGTTCAAATCCCGTTGGGAACCTGAATTTTTTTTCAGGTCTTATTTCAACTACTAGTTCAGTAGTGTTCATAACGATGAATTTAATGCATATCTTGTTTCGAGAGTATATCATAGAGCACCATTCTGAAAATTTTACAGGGTTTTTGGAGCCAAACAGACATAAATATTTTTTCAAGGGATGATAATTCCATACAAAATGTTTATGTCTATAAAAGGATTTCTTTGAACTTTACAGATCTCTACTACCAAAATAATCTTTCAAAATTAAACGTATCCATTTCTGTATGCTTTCACTCACAATACGTCAATTGCAGGAGGACAACTTAAGAGGCCGTTAAGGGAAGAAAAGAACATTTCGATTCAAAGAGTTACGGGTACGGCTTTCGCCACTACTATCAAACGAGCATCAAAAACAACTGTTCATATATCAGCTTTGATTAATCGATTTGTCTGTGGTCAAGTCTCACATTGCCACCTGATGGTGTTATCAGAGAAGTTTTTACAGGGTAGTCAAATTGTTTCGAACAAAAAACTTTAATTTGAATGAGGAATTAGCATGTATTCCTTAAGGTGCCTAGTGCATGTTCCGCCGTCCACTTCATGATCAAATCCAGTCCAATTGAACACTTCCTGACTGACCCGAATAATCACCCAAGAAGCGTCGACTTGACCAGTCGGGCAAATAATCACACCCGGTTGCTAAATTTGACCTTCTTCTTCGTCGCTCTCAACTAACAGCATCGAAATGACGCGAGTTCTTGTAACCGGTGCGTCCGGTTTTCTTGCAATGCATGTTGTGAAGCAGCTGGTGGACTCGAGGGAATACATCGTGCGAGGAACGGTTCGTAGTCTAACAAATGAAAAGAAAGTGAAGCCTTTGAAAGAGCTGTCCTCAGAGCTTGAATTGGTCGAGGCAGATCTTACGAAGAAAGAATCTTGGATTGAGTAAGTATGAGATCAATGTCAGTTTGCCTTTAATTTTCTTTCATTAAGATCTCGCTTGTATCATTGGAGTGCAGAAAAAGAAAACATGAATTGGCACTCCTTCACACGGTTAGTCACGCAAGCCCTCGGGGTGTTCCCTCAGAGCTGCTGTAGCACCGAAAATATCCGCATATCGTTAGGTAAAAAACAAAGATTAATTCGAGAGGTCTGAATTTTTTAATTTTTGGACTAATTGTAGCTTTTACAAACCCCGTCCATAGCAAGGTATGATATGTAAACAATATCGGCTCAGTGAGGTGTGCCCATCATGGACGTGTTGCATTGTTTATTTTCTCTGGCGATTTACATCAAGCAAATGCGTACTGTGAGCAACGATTCATTTGCAAAAATTATGATTCCATTTGTTCTTCTAAACCTTTCCGGCGCAGAGGAGGATAAAAGAAATGATGGCTGAATTCCTTTTTCAATTTAGACGTTCGAATTACACGGTTTTCTATAATCTTTTTAATAAGATATGGTGGAGGGAACAAGATAAACATTCTTGCAAAATATTCAGATCATGCACTTGTTCGTTCGAGGTACCCTCTACGACGTAAATCGATTTTTCTCAGTTTAAAGCACCAGTTTTTGGACTATATTGTTGCAATTGACCCTTCCTTGAGCGATTTACGACAAAACAATAAAATTATTTTAGTTTATGTTGTGCCGCTTACACCTTCATCGAGGTGATGTAATCTTTTAATATACGTGTTGTGCAGTGGTCGTGCTCTCCCAAACTAGGAAGACTGGGTCAGAAAAGTAGGTCCGCATTCACGTACACGCATAATTTGCGAGTTTTTTAGTTGACAGAGTGTGGAAGATAGAAATTTTCAAATTGTTGATATTTTTGGATAAAGAATGTTGGTGAATTTTAAGCTCTGTTGTCGAATAAGAAATGATTGGTGAAGCATTTGTCAAGAGTACCAAAAATCTGAGTCTACTGCAAGTTATCGTGCCTAGGGCCTTCAATTTTTCATGCAGTTGCTCTACCAGCTGGGAACTCAGTGAGTCATACAGTGCTCTTTGGTTAGCCAGGCCATGTACTAGGTTCATGTGTGACATTCTTTAGACATTTTTGTGAGATCAGAGTCATAAAAAACGAGGCATCTGATCAGAAAAGCAGAAAGGCCTGAGTCGAGAATCTTTTGTCTTGTCTGTTTTGTATGTTTTGTCCTTCCGTTTCATGCTCATTCTAGAAGCTAACCACGTTCATCCTAATTTTGGGGGGAAGCTATTTGTTTTTCTTATTGAGGTGTAAATTTCCACTTCCCCTTTATCTTTATTCCATACACAACCATTAACTTCCCTTATAATTTAATTAAAGGTTTTTTATGCTTCTTACTCGCACAGCGCCGTTAAGGACTGCACTTATGTGATTCATGTGGCATCTCCCTTCCCGGCTGCAACTCCAAGAGATGAAATGGAGGTGATTGGGCCCGCAGTAGATGGAACGAAGAACGTGCTTGAAGCCTGCGCCAAGACCAAGGGCGGCGTGAAAAGAGTTGTACTCACAAGTTCTTGTGCTGCAGTCTATGGTAAGCGCTCAACTCAAAAGATAGTGGATGCGAACATGTAGTTTTCGTCATAATTTCAGGCAAAATCATGAATTGCATTATTTATGTTTCCATTAACCACGTTCGTTTAGAAAACTTGCAGTAACCGCTGAAAGGTTCTCTTTGCAAGTTTGTTTACATTTTAGATCGAGGTATTGATAGTTTTGAAATTCAAATAGTGAAAATATCAGCAGATGAAACAGGCTGTTTTTATTTTTTAGCTCAGACGTTGCACTGCATGAAAAATACCCTACATTTTGGTTACAAAAGTGGCTTTAGGCCCGTAAAGTTATTGGAACCGAGTTCGAACAACAGGAAACTAACTGACCGTCTGCTTTTCCAATCTCGCGGTTTAAGTTATATCAGGAAATGAGTCCAGCTGAGGTGAAAGATCCAACACCTTTCATTTAATCAGCCCCTTAGTGAGTATTTTGCAGTGTCCAAATAGTATACAGGTATTGTAATATTTCTTCCAACACTAGGCGGGCGCGCTGGTGAAGACCATCTCTTTAATGAGGAAGACTGGGCATCTGAGGAAGAGAGCATCCCTTATGAAAAGAGCAAGCTGATGGCAGAGAGGGCAGCATGGGAACTAGTCAAGAATTTACCAGGTCAGGCCCAATACTAGCCTTTACCGCGAAGCTCGGTTTTAAAAGATGAGAGAGGGAGTCATTTTTGGGTTCTAGTTAGGATTGGCTCCATGATAAACTGATAAACTCCTAGGCTTTGATCGCATGCTCCTTTTCCGGATAACAGCTGATTTTCGAGACTATTGCCAAGTTCGTGTTTTTTTTTTCGAGGGGGGGAGGTAAGGAAATCACACTGTGGATTAAATGGACAAGTAAGCTGCGGGAACCATGCATAATCGAACAAGAGAAGGATAGATTGAAAGAAATAATAAAACTGCGTCTCTAGCAACACGCCATGTTCGTTTTCTTTGCTCAAATTTCCACGTGTTTTTGTCGACAGATGATGAGAAGTTTGAGCTCAGTTGCATCAATCCTGGGCTTATCCTTGGACCAGTGTTGCACGGATCTACATGCACTAGTATGGAGGTACGCAAATCAGTGGCATTAGCTGATTGGAAATGAATTCGACTTGAAATTTACTGATTGAAATAATATTGTCAGACATTACATGTACTGTTCAAAGATTAAAATATTTCTGGTCTTTCCAACTCCATGAGTTCATCGATTTATACCTAAAGTGGGTTGTTGAAAACTGCTCGATAAATATGTTGTCCTGTTTTCAGATTCACAGGCGTCTCCTTAACCGTGAAATGCCAATGTTACCCAAGCTATCCATTGGAATAGTTGATGTCAGAGATGTTGCAGCGGCACACATCATGGCATTGACGTCATCGAAAGCCCCAGGTTAGAGCGATTGGTCACCCCCTCTTGGAACACTTACCTTTGATACCCTCCCTCCCCTCCCTCAATACCGTGGCTTTTTGTATACATTTTTTGGCTGTGTCTCCCCTCTACCCTAATGACGAGTTACAGTAATAGGGAAAATTTGGAGGTTGGACGCTTTGCGGGGAGAGATGTCCATTAAGACGGGCACGTACCCACCCACCCCCCCCCCCGTTGAATAATTGGTTCGCGCAAATAGACTCTGCAAAGCTATATAAAAGAAAAAGTAATCATACTTAATTTTCAATCAGTGTTAATTAATTAGAGTTAAACCACTTGACTGCACACAAGAGAACAAGTGGCATTGACTGACAAACAACAGTGAAGTTCTGAATGTTCTTACCAAATCTAAACATACGAGTATTCTGGCACGTGCCAGCCTATCTACATTACCAGAATAGCCTAGTGTTAAGAAAATCATTGCCGAGGGAAGTACATAAAGTTCTTTTGTTGCTTTCTTTACTCCAGGTAACAGATATGTCACGGTTTCTGTTTGCCTATGGTGGGATGATATGGCAAAGATGCTGGATGAAGAGTTTAGACCTCTTGGTAAGTTGAACAAACGATAAGTTGGTAATTTGAACAAACTTTTTGTTAATAAGTTGAGCAAACGGTTAGTTGGTAAGTTGAACAAACACTGAGAATTGCGTCAATTACAGTCCACCTGAGGGGAATCTTCCTTTGCTTGATTTTCATCCGTAAGTCAAAGGTGATTTATTTCATTTAAAATGGCGATGGGATTCCTTTACGGGAAAGATCAAAGCTCTAAACTGTGCCTCAGTCCTTACGTGGCTTTGTCGGTGACTTAGTTCGTCGTAGCTCGAGCATCTGGGGGGACGGCTTCTTTTTACTGAAATTGCTTAAATTGCAGTCTGCCCACGAGGATCATTTCTTTGTTTGACTGATTTTCATCCGCAGATCAAATGAAACTCATCTCATTAAAAACTGTGACTGAAAATGGTATCGTCATATCGGAATTGAAAATATTCTGATGTTTGAATCCTTTAGAAAACAAAATAGGTCCTATTTTCAGCTTTACTGTTTCCCTTACACTTCTTTCGTGCTTTAGCCACTCCCTGTATGCTTTACAACAGAACAGAGCACAGTCAAGGCTTCTTTAATCGTTAATCATCACGATCAACCTCACAAAACCATGGACGTCTACATTGATTGAATTGTCTGTTGCATTGTAAAAATTTTACGGATGACAAGGATATGGTGGTAAACCAAAAACCACAACCCAATTTGCGACACTGCGCATGCGTACTGTAAAGATATCTCATAGTAAGGAACTGGACTTTAACCAGCACATAGCTTTCCTACAAAGGCTGTTCCTTAAGCTTGTTCATTGTCGAGGAGAAGGTTACAAGGCCGGGAAGGACTGGAAGTTAAGGAAATGACATAAAACTATTTTCTGGGGTTAAACACGCATTTTCTTGTCATAGGTTACAATGTACCCACTCGAGTGGCTCCAACATTCTTGCTGAAGATTACTTCGTGGTTTGATCCCACAGTGAAGATGATCATACCTGTTCTGAACAAAGAAGTGAGGTTGGACAACAAAAAGGTAACTTTTAGCACCTGTAACTTAGAGGGAGTGTTAGAAAGATACCTCACGACTGTGTTTACGGTTAATTCATTGAGCTAACTCAAAGAGAAAATCGCCTTAAGAGAAGGATTTAAAATCAAAAAAATTGTCACGGACGTCGACAAAGTAACATCCGAGTCTCCACAAGGACTTGAAGTTTGAGAATTTCCCATGTCGCAATCTCGTGTTACAAGTGACGAAATAAATTGAGAATCTTGACTGATAGACTTCCTTAACAAGATGATTTAATCACTTATCTTTACATTAAATTACATCTTGTTCCTCGCCCAGCCTCTCAAAATTGTTGCACACGAGTGAAGTGAATGTTGACGATGAAAAAGATACAACATTGTGTAAAGGGGCTGGGGGTCGCTGATTATACAGTCGAACATCCCTTAGCGACCACCTCTCGTAAGAAACCATGCAGACTTAATACTTTGGGTGGGCGCTGGTGAAAGGTTCGACTCGTAGTTTCATAGGTAGCGTGGTCGATTGATGAGATCGTGCGATTCGAAATCTTGTTCCCTTATCGCGTGAAATTCGTGATAAGGTTAACTCTGTACTGAGGCCAAGTGGTCCATCCAGCTTGAGCTTATCCTGATTTTCTTAAGCATGAAGCGCCTAGGAGTATTACTGACTTCCCTTAAGATGGGGGAAGGCTACCCCCCACATTTCATCAGGCTTCCCCAACAATTTGCAAGTACCCATTTATACTCCTGGGTGGAGAGAAACACTGTGAAAGTAATTTGTTTTGCTCTAGAGCACCACACAATGACCCGGCTCATCTATCTCAAACACTATCCTCACGACCAGCGAACTAATCATGGGGATACCGTGTGTCCCACCCCGCGCCCACTCTTACTTATTCATTTCCTTATTCTTTTTGCTTTCTAAAGATAAAAGAAGATTTTGGATTTCAGTTTCGGGACGAGAAGACAACCATACTTGATATGGGGTACAGTCTTATCGACAGCGGTTTTATCAACGCAACGCCAAAATATCAGGAAATGAAAACACAGCAGAGCACTGCTTCCAACTAGCTGTAGACGGTCACGCTTAATGATTTCGTTACTGCCTCCGTTGTTCACAGTTATGATTACGCTGGGTGTCATGTTAGGCTAATTAACGTCGTAGTATAGACATTTAGATTAGATAAAGACTGTCTAACCAAGGCTTTCAAGCCTTTTATGATCATGTGAAACTGTTTTATGTTACGTTGTAAACATTTTTCATTAGACTAGTTATGGAGGATACAGACGAGCTATGAGGCAGTAAGCTCATATTTTTAGATAGAAAATGAGAATCGCCTCATTCAGCCAGTCTTACAACCAAGATAATATTTACTTTTACACTATTTGCACCTTTGACTGCAATATTAAGACTTATTTTACCCTAAGTATAGGCAAAACCCGAATACAAGAATGGTGTTGTTATCGTTTAGACGTCTGCAAGTAAGATATTTTTTAATCGGTAGTTGCCAGACGGGAAAGTAAACAACATGTTTGACTGATGTATATGTGTTTCAAACATCAAATACAAAACAAAAAAGAATTATCTGAGCAAGTAGGTCTTCTGATTCGTTTTAAGGGCGCGTCTTCAAGACAAACTATATAAGATAAATCCTAAGCACAGAGTTGTAATTCATTAGCTTCTTGTTTTCGGAAGCTTGCTCTAGGAACAATTCTTTGTTTCCAATTAGAGCCTCATTAGCAAATGCTCGCTGATACTACTCTCATGACACCATGAATTATCATCATCATCGTCATCGTTATTGGCCGTCGTCATCGTCATCATCTTCATAGTCATCGTGATCACCGTCATCATCATCGTAACGTTATCGTCGTCATGATAGTCTTACTTCTTTTGGTTCATCGCGACGCAAAACGCCTCCACAGCACTCCGCCATTTTGCCTGATATGAGGTGACGCCAAATGTTTTTAATGCTGACCAGACTCTCTGACCAGCGGTTCGCGTATAAAAATTAGGAGGCATTCGACAACCAAGTTAACTTTTGTCGTTTAATGCACTGTTATCATCTTTCCTTGGAGGCCAGTCGACATCCACTGACTGAAAACAAAAACAAATAAAAAATTAGAAAAAAAAAGCATTTTTGACGGTTTAATTATGCCTACCAATTTGCTGTGATGCGAGTATGATTTCAGGTGTTCGTGAGCTCGGCCATGTGATAAGTTTAAAAGTGATAGGCATCTTGAGTACAATGAGAACGATAACGGGGCATTTGTGGTTCGCGAGGGGACTTTGTTTATTCCCAATGAAATGCATATGCTCAGTACACCACACCGAAGCATTATCACTTTCACCTCATCAGAGTTACCAAGTTGTTGAAGTCACACATTTACCTTAAGTAATCATTACAATCCTACCTCTACATCCAGTTCTAAAATGTCCGTTTCAGCGTTTAATAAATCTCCCAAGCTTGGTTTCGTTCTTCCGAAGTCTCCATGAACAAACTCTTTGATATAACTTGACAAAAGTTAAGGAAAACGTCTTCTGCTATCACTCGTTATACTGTATCATTGTAAACAAGTGCAATTCTAAATGTAACATGCCGAACTTCCTTCGACAGCCTTCCCAGTAAATTAATGTTCACGAGGAAAGCGGATGTTAGGGCATTAGGATACGTTCCTGCCTGGGTTTTAAGAAAAAGATTCCAGTGATTGGAGTCGATCCGTTCTGATTTCATGCTAAAAATGTATCGCTCCCTCACAGCCAAAGGACGCCTACAAACCAAAAAAAATTAAAAAAAGAACCTTAAGACGTTTTAACGCTAATCAACCTTTCCTTCCAAACAGGGAGGTGCAGTAAGCTTTACAACTACATGTAGTTAACAGCTGCGACACTCGATTAAACATAAAAAAAAAATACCAAAAGCAAATGTAACATGATTTAAAAACTTCCCAAGCAGGGGTTAAGCAGTTGATTATTTACAAGCCTGATCAAGTATTTTAACCCTGTAACACCCTAACATCAGGATTAATCTTCCCCATAGTGTTTTCTGTGTATTTCCTAAGGCGCTGGCAAGGAGAATTTCTTTAGCAATCAGAATTTCTTTAGTTGGTGATCATTTCCTTTATTCTCGTGACCGTACTGTTTGATTCAAGGCGCTATGGTAAGGAGAAATTAGATGCTAGTCACTCTTAGGGGTTAAGTGTTTTACTACTGAAAAAACAGATCTATCATTTTCAACCAATCCCACAATAATTATCGATTTGGAGTCTACGGTACCCAAGGCGACGAAGGCTCCTTGTCATCGTACCCGTGAGTCCGTCCGTGAACGTTCTCATCAATTTCATCAGGGAAGTGGAAGTTTTGATTTTAGCAGCACAATCGTTATCTTTATCACAACATTAAATGGCCTATTTACAAAGAGTTATGCCTTGTTTGGGTAGCTTTTTTTTTCTGGCCGGTTTTAAGTATCAGTTTTCGACGAATTAGTAGCATGTCATGGCAGCATCACTAATTTCATGAGTCACATCACCCACGTTTGTCTCCAGTCACGTCACCTTAAGCTCTGCAAAATGAACCCTCTATGGGTTTTCCTCGTATTTCAGCGACCTTTTCAATTAAAAGCGGTGCCTAAGAAATTCCACTTATAGAGAAGCGAACCTTGTAAGGGAATATTCGAGCCTCATAAGAGGACACTCGATACTCGCTAAAAACAAAGACTTCCGTAGACTAGCTTACCCATTGCGTGCCTCTTTTTCTAATAGGAATGGAGTTATCACATAAAAAAGGCTAAACATCTTGAGATTCAGATAAAGGAAAGTAATCACTCACCTGTGCAACACACGCAAAGGAGTTTTCTGATAAATCTTTACATCCTATGTGAAGGAACAGAAAATAAAGTCAGACTCCAATAATCTAAATTAATCAGTTGTCGATTTAATTGAAACTCTATGCAGGCAAGATAATTTATGAAAAAGTTACCCCATTATGACAAGTTCCTACGATATTTTCTTTTGCTACCCACGGTTTTTTCACAGGTGTGTCATCCGAGAATCGTGTCCACAAATCAGAAACGTTTTGTTTCGTAGGGATGGTTACGAAGAACTGCGATAAAATGACACACTATTTGAATTATGATTGGTGAAAAACCTTTTGCCTATGTAGTCGATACCAGTAAACAATTAGAAAGTGCAGCATATTTCTTACAGGACTAATTACGTAAAGTTAGTTTTTAACTCCCCGAGGTCTCGGTCATTAACATAACAATCCCACGCCAAGAAGAAGTTAGTTATTCAAACCATACACTGTGTGCGGCGAAGTTACCGCTTATGATCATAGTTTAAATATAGGGACGAAAAAGCTCTACCTTCAAGTCATTAAGTTTCTGAAGCTGTTCTTCAGTAACTTCGTTTTCAGTCCATATCAACGCCCTACAGACGGAGAAGCAGTTTAAGGAGAAGCATCAATATTCCTTTCAAGGAAGTGGAATTGGAAGAGGTAGGGGGGAGGGGATGGTTGGGATTGGAGTCTAGACTCAAACGTTTTGCCCGTCTCTTCACGCGTTTTCTTTTCTTTTTTTTTTCTAGTTAGCGGGATTGTAAAAATTTGCGTTATCATATGTAACCCCACCACGAATTGTTGTTGACTTACCGATAAGTTTTAGTCTTGTTTGTTTCCGCGTCTTTCAGGGCGAGACACTGCTCCCTACAACATAAAGTTGCGGCAATCTCAATAACAAAACTCTCTACACGTACAGTGAAAACAACTTCGACTTAATCTAAAGAATACGCACTTGGAATTTCTGTAAAATAAAATAACGTATGGCTACATGATCACTTACTTTGTAACCTGCTGGAGGTCTCTGATGGCAACGTCGGAACATGAAGAGTTTATTTCTCTTTGAAGTTCAGCGAAGAAAGACTCCTTCAGACGAGTAATGCGCGGATTGATCAGTTCAACCAGAAAGGGCCTTCCTGTGATTTTGAACATATACTCGCATTAAAAGTCGTAGAAGGCACGGTAAGGGGTAACAGATTCTGGACTGTAACGTCTAGGTTCGAGCCCTAGAAGATCAAGACAATTAAACTCTGAAACGATCTTTCTTCTATCTGCAAGATATTATCAAAACAATAATATCCTAAGGTGAGCTGCATTAAAAGAACTTGATTAAAGTAAGACTAAAAATTTGAGATTTTGAAGGGAATCTAACCATTGGTCTCAGAAACTAGCAATAATAAGGACATGCTCACTTACTGGCCACATGAAACCAAATTCATCAGGAATAATGAAACGATGCCTTGTGCTTTAAAACAAGTGTAGAACAAACTAAGTATAAAAAAAGGGCTAAGCAACAACCGCAACTAATTGATGCTGTACTACCGAGATAATCATCTATGAGTAGAATCTAATGTTCCAATGTGCGTATCTGAGTTAGCTTGAAAAAACATGTGGCGCCAACATACCGCTACCGAGCATGCGCACGTCAACGTCTTCTCGTCCGGCGGAGGCGAATTTATGATCTGCAAAAAATAATTCATGAACAATTGAATGAAACAAACAGAGTGCGTTTGGAAGTAGAGGTGTGACTTTTCCTAACATATTTTCCTCCCCATAAAGAAAACAGTAAGGTCTCACACCCAGCCGCTCCAACGCGTATCAGCGTCCTTATCACATGTCTAATAAACAACTCGTACCCACCCTACCCCCCTCACAACACACAGTGGATACATACCGTCACACCTGACCTTGGCTGTCAGGAGGTCACATATTTTTTCCTGCAGAAAAGCAGACGACACGATATTGAAGGAAAGATGTTAGACAGAACATAATGACGTTCATTTCATTTAATCCGGTTTAGAATTAGGTAACATTCCCATTAGACAGCGGTTTCAATCAAAGCCGGTGCCAAGCGGTTGACCGCTGCCCATAAGATCTCTTACAGCCGTCTGTTTAGCCTCCCATTACACCATTAATTAGCAGTCGCTTATGAAAAAAGTTATTGAAAACCTGAATTAACCACTTCACTTACGAAGACTTACTATCTCTAAAATGTGTATGACTGGATTATTTCTTCTTCTTTCTCACTACTATAAATTTCCTTGTGCATACGTTTGGGAGAATTTGACTTCATATTTAAAATAACCATGTAGCTGATAGCATTGTATCTTCTCTTCAGCTGTTTTCTTGTTTACGCATTAAGTTTGAAAGACAAGATTACATGTTCATCAACTGTGCAAGTTTTAAGGTTAAACATTACCTCAACTGACGACTCGCGGAGTCGAACGTTGTCGATTAACCAAGGCGTTTGAGGAAGAGTTCGTGAATACTTGTTGTATCTTCCTAAAGTCCATACAAATATAATTAAACAAAACAATCAGTATGTGAATGATTTCTTCCCAAAATCTTCGATCCCATCAAGTGCACCTCCAATATTTATTGTTTACAAACCTGCAATATAGATGGAATCGTGACCACATGTTATCTGTGATAACGCAATGGGTGACTGAGCTGACTTTGGTGGGCAGTCGGTGACTCTGAAGGAAAATAAACAGGAGTAACGTCTAAGGGTCAGCTAGCAGGGGAAAGAGGTTGGGGTAAATATTTCCTTCAACTTTTTCACTTGACGACCGAGAAAAAAAATCGTGTCTTTCTTCTCCTTCTACGCAAGGACGTAAAGAGGAAACAGAAATAAAAACATCGAAAAAGAGGGTAAGTTTCTAAAGAACTATGGTGCTGCATCAGTAGGGGAGAATAACAAGATACTTTGGTTTTATCAACTGTGTTGATTACGTAAACTAGCAACCGTAAAGAGTTTCAAAGCTGAAGTTTCGAGCGTTAGCCCTACGTCAGAGCGATCAACATCGGTAAAACTACACTGCTAAAGTGTTTAAGTAGTGTCACAGCTACCTTTTTAGGAGATCTACAGTTGATAGTTCCGCAAGAGCTTTGTTGACAGATGACGATGAAAGTTTTCCTTCCTCTGGATTGTTCTGACAGAAAACCAAAGAGGAAAATTTCAACTGAGTGTTAAGAGTAATCCAGGATTTCTTTGGTTTTGCTTTACTTGCGCTTTGATTGGTCTAAAAAAACCCGCGGCATCCTTTCAACCAATCAGAATTCGATACTAAAACCAATGGCAACTTAGTCACTCGCGTTTTCCCGCGCTTTCAACACTTTCCAATTTGACTTTTCAATTTTTTTTTAAATGTTTCCTCTACTCACCAACATAGTCTGAAGCAAATAGAAATGAATTGAAACTGGTTGCCACAATTGAAACCACCATATAGATACATTCAAAGATAATCAGCTTGCAGCATAATTGTTACAACTTTTCTGACTGTTTCAAAGCAAAGTGAAGTCATAGATCTAATAAACGACTTACTTCTGTTTTATGTCGTTTCCTCCGTTGTCGCAGCCTTGACTTTGGTGAATCATTTCTGCTCATTACAGGAAAAAAGGTAGAAATCCTTCATCAAACAAAAACCCATCTCATGGCTTACCATAAAGGATGAATCATTTCTGCTCATTACAGGAAAAAAGGTAGAAATCCTTCATCAAACAAAAACCCATCTCATGGCTTACCATAAAGGATGAATACTTACATCATCAAATTTCTATGCTTGAGAAATAATACAAATAAATATCAACATAATTTCCTGTTGCAGACCTTCCTCTCTATTGGACATTTGAAGATAAAAGAAATTAAAAAAGTTATATTCAATGTTTACCTATAGGTACATGCAAGTACTTACAGAAACTCAACCTCTCTCTCTGCATCTTTATGGGTAAAATCCAATGAAATCTTGAAGGGGCTCTACAGAAGAAATAAAAAATTCTATCAATCATTCAAAAGTGTTTTTAAGCACCACAAAAACTAACGGGAAAATTTTTAGTTGCTAATGAGGATTCAAACCTCAGAGCTTTAGAATTTAAGGTCAGACCCTTTACCACTGGCTTGTCTGGCAGTCTTTTTCTTTTAACCAAACAGGAATAGTGTGAGTTGATTAAGAGTAAATATAAAGGCACAGTGCCAAGGGAGAAGGGGGGGGGGGGGGGGGAAGGGAAGATTGTGCTCTGGTAATGTATGACAAGCATATGGCACACTGTTAGAATATTCCATGTCAATCGTGAGGAATGTGTTAACCGAGGAAAGAGGATAGTAGACTTTGAGCTTAGTTAACCAGTAAAAATTACAAGCAAGAGTTAGTAAAATTATCTATTTCCTTCTACTACCTTGAACCTTGTAAGCCTGAGAGTGACTAGCATCTAATTTCTTCACACAATCTCACTGCTGAATCACCATTAAGGTCATGAGAATGAAGGAAATGATCACCATCTGAAGAAACTCTTGACAGTCAAACTAATTCTTCTTGTCATTGGAAGGAAATGTATATAATAATACAGAGAATACACATACTGCTCTTGGGTTGTAAAGAGTTAACATCCAAATGTAACCAAATAGACCCTTACACAATTGCTTTTGCTTTGCTGATCTTGTTCAATTCTCCCTAATCTTCTTGTCTTCTGTTTCTAGTTTGGATTGAAGATCACACCTGATCTCAAGAACTTACCAATGGCTTGTAGTTAACTTGTAATCTTTCCTCTAGTTTTGGACCAAGAACCCATTTGAACACATCCTTGACTCTTGGGATCTCATCCAGTTCCTTTCTGTCAAATGCTGAACTGTAACACAAACCAAAAGAAAATAGTTATCAAGAGGATAAAATAATAATATTTATCCCACATTATCAAACAAAATATTAGTACTTAGAAAAGCCCCATAAGGGAAAACAAGAATTTGGCCCTCTTGCATTTTCTGAGATATAAATTTAACCTTTAGGTAAAGGATGTTCATCACAAAAGATGTTCACCCCAGTCAAAGGACAGGTACATTTTGAGGAAGTGCCTCAGCTACCCCTGTTCACAGCCATTTCTCTTCAGCCAAGCAAGGAAGCCTACTTCCTAAATCTCCCTCTGAATAAAAGACCAATGAGATAATTCAAGCTCAGTGAACTGTGCAGATTAAAACACAACCAACCATATGTCTTCACGCCACAGTCAAATCATTTAGAAAAATTATTGAGTAAAGGAAAGCCACCCAACAACACTTACCTGAATTTTTCTTGTAGAAATATGGATAATGAGTGCTACAAACAAAATTAAAAAGTCTCTTCTATGATATGTATGCAACAAAAGTACTCAGGATTACACTTTCAGCTTTACACTTATTCTTCAGCAGTGTCAAGTTTTGGGTTTCACTTGTTGCGATAACAAAAAAAAGAAGCTATTTTCAATCAACTATCTACACAATGATTTTAAATTATATTGAAATTTTTATCAACCACAAAAATTATATTTAGTGAATGATCTAACTCAAAAATTTAAGATGTAATTTCATATTGATTGAATTAATGTATTAACTACTTATTGGACCATACCTGGCGAAGAGTCAAGGAATGCGACACAGAAACAGCCAACACAAAACTATCAAACTGATGACCACTACTCTTGACTGCTGATTGTATCTAAAATAAACAGAGAAGTACTGCCAAACAACTCTTCAGTTGACTCTGATAATGACCTCTCTTAAGGCTGTCAATATCTCAGGAATTCTCAGCCACAGCACCCTTAACCCTTTAACTATCATGAGTGATGAAGGCAGAATTTCTCCTTACAATATCAATACAATAAAAAAGTATGCAAGTGATGAGAATATACAAATATATCAGTCAAGGGATTATTAGTTGATTCAATACCAAATTCTCTGAACTAACGTCACAAGAGCTGTATAACAGACAGTAAGGAGAATTACTAATAGGATCTTGGGAGTGAAAGGATTAATTTCAAGACAATACCCTAAACAGAACAACTACATTGCATGGCCAACTGTTGTGTTAGGTTTTAAACCATACACTACATCATGACTTAAGGAGCCAAAAACTTTCCCACCCAGCCTGACCTACAGGGATTTTTGTCAAATGTTTTGCAATAAAAGCATACTCAGGACTGCACAGGTCATATGATGATATATCTTATTTTTCTCCCAATAACATCTCCACTTTGGATCATTATTTTTTCCCTTTTTTTAAAGAAAGAAAGAAACCCTTGCCCTGTAGATAAAAATATTTCCATGTCAAGAACAAGAGCATGCACAGAATATCAATTTAACTCATCTCTATCAAACTTACCTTATCAATGAAAGCACTTTCATTAGCCTTTTCCAAGATACCAAGACAAGCTACACAAATGCCCTCAATTTCTCTCTAAAGAATGACATACAATACATGCAAAAAATAATACAATAGTTTATTCAGAGTGGAACCATGTGCTTAGCTGTTTGGTTAAGTTTAAAAGACTGCACAAGCTACTTCACTGGCATGCCACAATGAAATATAGATAAATGGATAAGTGAATTTAAAAAAATAGAATAAGAGATGAAATTCTGATCAGACAATTCGAAGTAAAACTATTAATAATAAAGATGAAACTGTTTACAACAGAAATAAAACTGTTTACAATAGAAATAAAACTATTTGTAAATGAAAATAAAGTCATGAAGGGGGGAGGTGGGAAATGACAAATATTTTTAAAAAAAACTATAGTGCAGAGGTCTTTGCGAGGTCGTTGTAATCCAGCGATAGAGAACTTCAGATTGCGAGTTCAACACTAGGTGAGTTATAAGTAAATAACAAAAATGTATTGTGCATGATGTGTGGATAAAATGGGGAAAGAGGGGTTAAAATTTAAAAGAGTGAGGAAAAATTGAGAGTCGGGAAGATATGAGGATCAGGGAGATGAGCAACTCGACTGACCCCACCGCCGAAAAAATTAATTGTGCCAGACTGGCACACTTTTAAGTCTACACCACGAGGGCACTCCATGAATAGATAATTTAATATAGGATTTCAGCGTTTTACCTCAACAATGTCTGTGTATGAGTCGGTTTTTCTTTCTCCAAGAAGTCGTAAAATACATCGCGGGCAACAGGGCATTAACTTGAGGGTTTCGTCAATAGACAAACTGTTCCCTTCCTTGAAAATCACATGTTAAATCAAATTTTAAAAAAAACAACAACAAATAAGAAAATAGAGCTCCTCGCATAGGAGGTGATACTGCATGAAATTCGCCTTTAGCATCATGTAAAACAGGAACTGCAAAAATTGGACCCCGCTTTGAGCGAAAATGTGCAAAAAAAAATAAAAACAGAAAACACTGTTTTACCTTCGAATCGTCCGCCATATTCTTTTTTTTCTAACCGCTGGTCAATCTCACAAGGTCGTGAAGAAATAATTATAAGGCGCGGCTACCAAGAACAGCAACAAATATGACGGCGATGGCCGCCTGCCGTTTTGTACGGCGAAAAATTTCATCACCCGCCTGTAGAAGTCAAGTTTTACCACTCATACATCGTTGCATTTATTTCAAAGAACAAAATTTACCTTTCGTTCGGCAGTTTTCTACAGTAGAGGAAGAAAACAAAGCGGCTTCCCAAGACTTGAAGCTGAGTGACAACTGTATAAAGGTTGGATTGTGTAACATTTCCTCCATCTTGCAATTGTTCCCAATTAAAGGAAAGGGTGACTCATCTTTTGATTTTGTTCTTTTGTAATTTTGACTAACAGCAACTGAAAAAGATATTCCCAGATGGCAAAGATGGATTTCTTCGTGTAGCAGTAGAGGGGGGTGGTTGTTCAGGATTTAAATACGCCTTTGACGTTGATTCTGATATCAGCGAAGATGATAGGTTTGTGTACCCACGTTTTTTTCTCTTTCCTATAAGTATACATTTCACTGAAAGATTAAGAGACCAGATAGACTTGGTAACATGCAGCTACAACACATTGCAAGAACAAGTTGCAAGAACAATTTGCTTCCCAGGACCAGGATAGTTTTTGTGAACATCTTTGTCCCTTGAAAGGGGTTTTCTCCCCGGAAAAAAACATCACACAAATTCGACTAAATTTACGCACAGTGCAGTTTTTTTCGTGTATTAATTTCCCTTGCCTAATAAGTCACTCTCAATGAACAGACTGCACTAATTTACAAGGAATTCGAAGGGAGTATGTGGTAACTAAGTTGGAGAAGTAACATTCATATCTTGGGAGTTAAAAAGTTCATTTTCTAATGTGCTTTTCTTCTAGAATATTTGAAAGAGATGGTGCAAAGGTTGTCATTGATGAAATTTCACTGGAGTACCTGAAAGGTTCCACAGTGGACTACCATGAAGAACTTATACGCTCTGCTTTCAGAATTTTACTCAACCCTAATTCAGAAACAGGGTGTTCCTGTGGTGCATCATTTTCCTTTAAACTTTAACAAAACTACTAAACGGTATATACTTATCAAGTAAACACCACAGTGTACATTTGATATTGAGCATTTGTGAGGAGGGATTCCTCTAAGGGTGGCATTCATTATTAACTCATAATGATAACAATTATGTAAAATAATTACAAGGTACATGTAAACATTATTTAAAACTGAAGCGTTTCTTGATTTGCAATGTCTCACCATAATTGTACAGATTTCAAAGAATGATTAAGGTCACCAATTTTTGCCATCCTCAATATTTTGTATCTCATAACCCCCAAAATCTTCTGGCTGGGCATAGCATTATGTAAGGGGGTCATTTCTTGGTAGTTTTTCCTCAGTCTGCAACATTCAATAATCACAAAGACAACATTTATTTGAGATCAGTGTGTAATGGAATAAATATTATTAGCTACATTTTATGGCAGATAATCTGGTAGCAACCGTATTAAAAAAATAACTGATCCTAAATGTAATTGTTATTGTTAAAGGTTATTTTAAAGATAAAAAGTGAGAATTAAAGTCAAATTTAACTTCGTGACTGAGATGAGGAAAAACTTATCAAAAATAAAAATATTAATTGTTTAAGAAACTTCTGCTCTTTTAATGGATTTGCTGAGACCTCATTTCATTCCCAGATCTGAAAAACACTTAGTGATTCTTGAAATGAGGGTCAACTTCTAAAACCAAGGCTTTAACATGCCTAACTTGTACATCGTTTATTGAAATAAAGTATATTTCTCACGACACATGTATTAGTTTACCTTGCTAAGCTGAATTTCTGTAGTCCCAAACCAAGTATCTGCATAGTTACCTATGAAGAGCTTCTGCCTTGAAAAAAATTTGTAGCATGCTCTCTCCAGAAGCATTGTCATTTCTGTGATCAATTTAGAGAATTACATTAACACTTGCAGTCAGTTGGTGTCTACACATTTACTTAAATCTGTTGATGGTAAGTTAATCTGTTCTATACTCTCATGGGTAGTGTATACCTGAGGGTTATTTTTTTATCTCTTCTAAACCCTCTTTGAGTAGTGTGGACCTAAAGGCTATTTTAATCTCTCCTATACCCTCATGGGTTGTGTATATCTGAGTGTTATTTTAAATCTCTTCTATACCCTCTTGGGTGGTGTATACCTGAGGGTTATTTTCAATTGGTCTTTGATCATGGGGGTGAAATCAGCTTTACCAATAGCTTTTTAGGCCATTTTTTAGTTTCTTCTTTTTACATACTTTATAGTTCCTGTAATATTTTGCTGTGACATTTGTTGAGGACTATTTGTGGACCTTGTGTTAACAAATTATTGTTGTCTTCTTTAAGACATGCATCATTTCTACAAAGAAAATAAGCTTAGCATACTGCCCCTATGTCATTTTGAATTAGACCCATCAAGTTTCTTTTCCCTGGACTCTTGTTTTTGGACAATGTACAAAGAAAGCAGTGTTGTATCTGGAAAATGATTTGAAATATTATTGTAAGTTGTGCTTTTTTTTCATTTCAGTCAAGGGGAGCTGTATTAACTTAATTGTGGCCATTATCAGTTGTCCTGGAGTATTCAGTGAACAATTCATGCCACCAAGAGGTGCCAAACCTCAGCTTGAATCACTTATGCAAATTAGCTGATTGATTGTGCAGCCAGCTAATATGCATTTTTTTTTTTTCAGTGCAAAGCTTGTCATTTAACTAAATGTTCTCCTAGCAATATCAAAAAACAGATTATGAAAAAAGGCAAACTTATCAGCTGGGAAGTCTTCTCTTGACTGATACATCAAATTCTCCCCACCAATCAACTGGAAAATGTTCAACATCAAAATGGGAGAATCACCAATTTTTGCATTCATTGTTATTTATTTCACAATAATCAAACTTTTTTTAATTCAAGCTATGTAGTCCAAAATCTCCCCCATTTTCTTCCATATATTGCAACTAATACTGAAATTATACCCACTCAAACTGATGACTGGAAACCAGATCTGGACTGTGTGCCCAACACTATAAAGGGTCAGTCTTTTCAGTAAACTAGCACTTATCAAGAAACTTATCAATATGCTGGTGTCTTTAACATGAAAGGACAAGTTCTTCTACTTCCCTGAACAGAATGCTAGTTTACTACTGTTTGCCCCCCTCCTTCACCCACAGGATATAACCTGCTTTTCTTGACAGTTTACCACAAACTGATTTCACTATTAGGTGGTGTCTTGCACATTATCACAGCACATTGACCCAGTCAGGGCCTGTATTTAATCCACTTTATCTCTTTTATAGCTTGTGCCAAAGATCTTTCAAAGTGCCAGAAATAAAAACAGGTCATACAAATTGCTTCACACTCTCACTTTATTTGCACATATTTCAGATCTAAGTTCACAGTTAAATCATTATTGCTCATTACCTAACATTACCATCTCAGTTTACTTTGTTTTGATCAATTTCTTTGTTTTACAGGTGTTAAGTCTATTGTCATTTTTACCTACCCCTTTACAATGTTTAATTTTTTTTCAAGGACAGAAATTTTTCATTAACCCTTCTCTGCAAACAATGCAGTTTAGTCTATAATACAGTTCTTTGCAGGTGTTCACACTTTCCAGTACACTGGAGAGTTTTGTAACAATTGTAAGTGCAATTAGCCTTTAATTGTTGCTTCTTTATATTTATGTTACAATTGGTAGTTTAGCTTTTCCAACATTTAAGTTTCAATCTACATCAAGGTTCTAACCCCAACCAGCAAGTCTGTCTGTATCAGTCAACAACTACATTTAAGTCTGCCATCTTCTTTGTTTGCAAGTACTTTATCTTTTGCTTTTTAAAATTAAATCTGCAAGTTTTAGCGAATCCTTGTAGTGTTATTATCTCTGCCACATTGTCACTTACAACACTAACCAAACAATTGGTTTAAGAAAGATAACAGACATAAATTTCAAATAAGCATAAGTACAAAAATTTTCAAAAGATATCATTTGGTTTAAAAAATACCACCAAGAGATGAACAGGAGATCATGAAAATCAAGCAAATCAAAGATCCTGCCATGATCATTGCTTCCCATGATTTTCATCTGCAGTTTCAATGAAATTTCTTTTTAATGAAAACACACAAATGTTTAATTATCTATTGGTTTCAATATCCCAAAATGATTCAGTTTATTTCAAATCGAAAGTCCTAAAACAATTTTGCAATGATTTAATTTTATTTGAGAGTACATTAAATAATATTTCTTAGTTTTGTTATATTTCAATTAACTTATCTTCTTCTTTTAGGAATTTGATCTTGAAGTGCAGGTAATAAAATATATGCAAAATTTCAACATGGTCATCTGCTATTAGTTTCATTTACTCCTGCAAGGCTGAGAATAGGATTTAGGTGCATGTCATGAGGAATTTCAGTATAATTACATTAACCAACAAAAGCAGGGACTGTGAAAGTCAATCCTTGAAGCAAGGTGTATTTTCTGACATAACACTACATGTACATTCACTTAAATAATTTACCAGGAAGTATGCCACAGTTGAAAGGGAGAGTTAATCAGTCCTTGGAAGGTTTCTGTGTGTCTGCTTCTAGCATTTTGATCCTAATTGAAAGTATCTTTCTCAATATTATTAACCAATTCTCTCTGGAATAGAAGAAATATCATAACTATAACCTCAAACATCCCTAAACAAAAACCTTCAGGACTTAAACTGTACACTATATTATTTTGACATCATAAATTCCATGAAGTTTTGAAAATAATGAATAAGAAAATATTTCTGTAAAAAGGCTTAAATTTAGTTAATTTGTGTATTTATTCATGAAACTTGGTTCATTAAAGGTAAAAAAATTCTCAAAGTAAATTTAAAAACCTGGAACACTGCTCTACAGATAAGCCTTTCTAGAGGAAAAAATTCTTGGTTTGCTAACAAACAATCTAAGATTACAGAAAGATGTTTTTGTTTTGTTATGAGTGCGAAAACAGAAAAACTACTCTGATGTTCTACTTCTGAGCCAGAGAGACTCTGTGGAGAACGAGGTCTATTACAAAGTTCATATGACACGCATCCTGCATACTGCTAGGATCAGCAATGTCAATAGCGCCATGTTTGTAAATAGAATGAGAAATGCTCAATAAAGAAATAGAAAAAGATGTTTTTTGTCTTGTCACAAGTGTGGGACAAAGAAAAATTCTGAGACCTCAAAATCAACAAATTTCCCTTTAAGTGTCCAGTAACTTTGCCTCAAGGAAACTTTTACTATTTTACTTTTTATTTTTTGGGATCAATCTTCATCACTTCAACAGAAATATTCAGCCTTTTAAATACCACTCATGATAACCCATAATTACCCCTAACTGACAGTATACTATCAAAGTACTACTGTCTGTTGACATCAAACTACAATATTACATCTCACAAGATACTGCCGATAGAACAAGTTTTTCTCCTCACTCGGTTGGTTCAAGTCTTTCTATTATTCCTTGTTATTTTTTGGCTTCATAGCCTTTCGTTTCATCCTAGCATATGGTCCAATTGCTGGATCA